>NW_027495863.1:0-185854 GCF_021521415.1 Bidens hawaiensis
GGTTTGTTAATGGTAATTATCAAAACCATGTTTGTAAGCTCAACAAATCCCTATACGGCTTAAGCAAGCTCCAAGAGCGTGGTTTCAACGCTTAAGTTCCTTTCTTTTAGCCTTTGGTTTCACATGTAGTCGTGCGGATACATCTTTATTTGTTTACAAGCAGGGCGCTCACTTAATGTATCTATTGCTCTATGCGACGATCTAATTCTTACCGGAAATTGTAAGGATATTATCCACGGTTTTGTGGATCGGCTACACAAGGAATTTGCAATTAAAGATCTTGGAAATCTAAGATATTTTTTGGGTCTTGAAGTGGCTCATACTACTGATGGTCTGTTTTTATCCCAAACAAAGTATGCCACAGATATCCTTCAACGTTCGGAATTGATTCATGCCAAACCGGCCACCACCCCTCTTGCTCCTCATGAGTCCTTCATTTCGGATGGTGAGCCGTTTACGGATGCAACTCTTTGTCGATCCCTAGTTGGAGCTTTACAGTACTTGACAATAACCAGATCGGATTTATCATATGCGTGATTCAAGTCAGTCAATTCCTTTAGGCTCCTACTATTAATCACTTTCAGGTTGTTAAACGAATCATTCGCCATGTTAAAGGCACGGTTTCATTTTGCCTACACTTTTCTCGTCCTCACAAAAACTTTATTCTTTGATATTCAGATGCTGATTGGGTGAGGTGTATTGAAACCAGACGATCCACCTATGGTTACTTCCATTTTTCTCGGTGGCAATCTTGTTTCTTGGAGTGCCAAGAAACAACCCACGGTCTCTAGATCTAGTTGTGAGTCCGAGTACCGTGCCATGGCAATTACTGCTGCTGAAATTGTCTGGATTACTCATCTTTTACGAGAGCTCTACGCGTTGCCACCTGATAGGCCGACTTTACTTTGTGACAACAACAGTGCATTGTTCATGTCGCAAAATCCGGTCTCTCACAAACGAGCGAAACACATTGATTTAGATTACCACTTTTGTCAGGGAACTTGTTAACTCAGGAATGTTGAATACAAAGTTTGTGCCTACCAATCTTCAAGTGGCGGATATATTCACTAAAAGTCTTCCGCGTGCCTCTTTTGAGACGTTTTGATCCATGCTACGCCTTGGCCCACTGCCTTGCAGATTGAATGGGGGGGGGGGTATTAGATAACAATTTACCATATTTTATGTATCTTTTATTTTTAGTATATATCCCTAATTTTGGTCATCTCCTGAAGTCTAGGAGGTTTGTTATTATTCCTTGTACATATAATATTGTCAATAGAGAATTCAATTTGTGTGGTTGCATATCAAATCTTTTCAGTCATTTGTTCGTTTATGTAAAGCCAATATTTGAGATTTGCGATATCAAATTACGAAACCCGTTATATATTTATGGTCAAGATAATATTTAATGTCGGCGAGCAAAACCCGGACACGATACGAGAACTTCGACGCACGCGCTTAGCTTTAACGGAAGGAAATCTTCTAGAATATTGTTTTTGCTATATATATGTGTCATATGTTATGTTTATGTGTGTGTTTCTATGGTGTAAGTCATCCACCCAAGGGGAGCTCACCTTGGGTGGGTCGGTTCGTGTTTAATATACTAAATCTTTCAACCGATAACGAGATCGTTCACTATTTATATTTTCTTTATATTACGTTCCTATACTTTATATTATCTCTATATTATGTTCGGTCCGTATGATTTCACCGCACCCGTCTCGAGGTTTATCAAGAACAAAGCCGTTCGTTGTCGGATCCGGTTTTGGGACATACAATTGGTATCAAAGCGGGTCGAATCTTATGATTCAAATTTGTTTTGATATTCGGGTTCTATTTCCGCTATTACTCAAACCGAGACGTTAAAGTTTTGGAAATAAAGTTTGGTGTTTGGAAATAAAAGTTTAAAGATTTGGGGAAATAAAGGTGTTTGAAGTTCGTCTCGGATCTCTAAATCTGGGTTCAGCCGTTTGAGTGGTTCAAGGTGGTGTTGGTAATGTTGGATTTGAGGCGGCCATGAATGATGGATACGTGTTATCTTGCGAGTATTTGATGACGGTGGTGGGGTTACCGGTTGAGGTTGTCGGTGATCCTAGACGGTGGTTCAAGAAGGGTGACGGCCGGATCTGATATGGCGGCTAGCTAGGGTTGAAGATAGATGGCACTTCAACATGATATGGTATGGTGGATGATGGCGGAAGCAACATCAGATGGATGGCTGGCCGGAATTTTTTTCCGGCGAGGGTGACGGTCGCCGTAAAGTGTTTTTCTGGCGGTGGTCAACAGTGTTGGCGGCTGGTTGTATTATATGCAAGCTAGGGTTTTGGGGTTTTGATAGAAACTTTGCAAGTTGGGCTTCTTTTAAGTTATTGGGCTCATATGTTGATTGGGCTTGGTTGTGGACCAGATTTGCTTTTAGTTTTGGGCCTAGTTATATATGGATCAGTTTAGTTCATGTTTGATTTGGGCCAAGTTGTTTAAGATGTTGTGGGCTGTTGTTTTTATTGGGTTGCTTAAACTGATCAAGAAGTCGTTTATTTTTTGAGTCGGGTTTCGTCTTGTTTAACCGTGTTCAAAGCTTGTTATTTCTAAGGCGTTCGAGAAGTTGGATCCGAAAGGTGAACTTCCAACGAATTAATAAGTTTTGTTCATTTGATCATTGAATCCGGTAATTCGAGATCGATTTGTGGATATTCGAGCTCATCTCATGCCTATATACAACTTAAGATCCGAAGAAGCGAGAACTACTTTAAGATTAAATATAGGTGGATCATACATTGAGGGGGTGAATTGAATGAAGAGGCATCGATTTATCGGGTGATTTGTGAAGATGCGAGACACGGTGAGACAAAGTTTTGAGATCACAAGTCAAGGGGGGTGATTGTAAGGCCAATATTTGAGACTTGCGATATCAAATTACGAAACCCTTTATATATTTATGGTCAAGATAATATTTAATGTCGGTGAGCAAAACCGGACACGATACGAGAACTTCGACACGAGTTTAACTTCAAAGCGAAAGCTTCTAGATTATGTGTTAGGCTATAAATAGGACTTGTATTGTTAGTTTGTGTGTGTTTTGTTTGGTGTAATCACCCATCCAAGGGGAGCTCACTTTGGGTGGGGTCGGTTCGTTCGTTAATATTAAATCTTTCAACCGATAACGAGATCGTTCCTATACTTTATATTATCTCTATATTATGTTCGGTTCGTATGATTTTCACCGCACCCCGCCTCGAGGTTTATCAAGAACAAAGCCGTTCGTCGTCGGATCCGGTTTCGGGACCTACAGTTTGGGATGTCATTTGCTCGTTTGGGGGGTCATTTGCAGGTTTGGGATGTCATTTGCTCGTTTAGGGGGTCATTTGTTCGTTTGGGATGCCATTTGCTAGTTTGGGATGTCATTTGCTCGTTTGGGAGGTCATTTGTTTGCTAGGGGATTACTTCTCAAGAGATGACAACTGTGAGTCAAAAAAGGGCATTTGGTTAAGTTGTTACCGATCAGATTGTGTTGTACCTTCAATTGAGGTATCACGTGATCTCTCGAGTCTCACTCCTCCCAAGTTATTGGGCTCTTTACAATCACAAGAGCATAGAATTAACAACAGACAACTGGTAAAGCAAGAAAAGATGGAGGAACAAGCATTACAAGTGATTCATGATCGCTCACAGTTCAATAATAAGTCTCAAACCAGCAATGGTTTTGGCTCAACTCGTCGTGGGCCACACGTGAAAGAGGACATGGCAGAAGCATGGATAGAAGTCGGGTTCTCCAATGCACAAGTGGCAATAAGTTTGGTCATGTCAAAAGGGATTGTTGGTATAATGAAGAATCTCATGCCAACATGGCTGCCAATAAGGAAGAAGAGACAAAGGCTAAGTTGCAAGAGAAGAATATATAACGATGAGGCTCGGTGGTTCATGACATATGTTCCAGACATTTAGTTTCATCTGCTACTAATGGTAACAAAATCTTGTCTATGGTTTTCCTTATTCAAGATTAACAAATTATATATATATATTTTTAAATAAATTTAGGAACCGGATCTTAGCCCGTCAATACCTTTTCTTCACCCATAGACGGGTAGCTGGTTATATGGTCTAGCATATGCTGGAATCAGACTTGGGAATTTCATATGTCAGGGCTTGCAGAACCTATCCACCAACCCATTTTCAACAATAACAAATTAATAACATAATAAATATGGGTTATGTTATAATAGGAAGTATAGTTTTTGTAGGAAGGATAAGAAGTAATCTTGGCCATTGATTTTGAACATGGAGGATTGAGATTAGTTTATGAGGAAATCAAGTGTGAACATAAGAGGAAGGGTATAAAAGGAATAACACATTTGTTGTCTTTCTCTCTCTACATGCAAGGCACATGCCAAATTCTCCCATCATTTTTAAACGTCCATAACTTTTTTTACTACGTTTTTATTGAAAAACAAATTCACCCCTAATAACGAGTGTCTTTTTATCTTTAATATGAGTACCATATTGTAATAAAAAATTATAAAAAAATTGGTGGGTTTTTTACAAATTGTGTTTTACCTTTTACCAAATTGTGTTTTATAAAATTGTGTTATACAATAGTATTTTTCATTGTGTTTTTTCCACTGTGTTTTTTTCATTGTGTCATACAATGTGTTTTTATCATTGTGTTTTTTTTTTCATAGTGTTTTTTCTATTGTGTTTTTTACATTGTGTTTTTCATAGTGTTTTCCATTGTGTTTTTTCGGACTTTTCCGGCGAGGTGGTGGCGGTGGGTGACAGGTGTGGTGGCGGTGGGCGGTAGAGTGGTGGTGGATGTAGGAGATGAGTGAAGATGTAAGTGGGTTTTATGTAAGTGGGTTTTTGAAATTAAGTTAAATGGTTTTGAGATTAAAGTAAATGGGTTTTGATATAAAAGTGTTAAAGACAAAAATATCATCCTTCCTAGCCTTATTAAGAAAATCAAACTTCTTATTTTTACCTAACACTAATAAATATATTAAAATTTGACAAATTCAAATAAAGTTGGAAATTTGAAGTCGATGCTTACGATCCTGTAGGGAGGACTTCAACATGGCCAAGGAATCTGACTGGAAACACAACATCGTCCTGCTTTAGATATCCTCTGCCATACCCCATGATGGCAAGTTTAATGTTGCCATCGAGTCCAAGAACAAAGATGCAAGCCTCCCCAAACCACCATTTCAACCTGCCATATCTTTCTCCATTAATTGAAAATCATTAAAGTATATAGATGGAATATAGAACATGTGAGAGCAGATTATTTCAAAAACAAGAAAAGTGATTATTAAAGGCTAAATTATCAGGGACTAATATATCAGTTTTGAATACATAGTATCTAGGACTGATTTATCAGTCACTGATAAAATTAGGGACTGATTTTTATGTGCCTAATGTTAGTGACTGATAATAAGTCGCTAATACTTTGACACTTTATCTGCGACCAAATTTCAGTCCCAGATGTGTTTAGAAAATATTACGTTGTGAAAATTTATTGACGACTGAATTCAGTCCCAAATCTATAATAAAAAATTACTTTAATATATGGTGACTAGTAATGCATCCCTAACCTATAAGGAACATATTAGAAACTTGAACTAAACTATTAAGGACAGGTGTTTTAGTCACAAATACTTGGTATTTGGGACTGATTTTTTTGTTGCTGATGTATTGGGGACTAATTTTACGCGATATATTTTGTTGACTAATAATCAGTCACTAATATTTAGACACCTTATTTAAGACTAAATTTCAGTATCAAATATATTACTCTATAATGGAAAGATGGGGAAATTTTCTTAAGACTAATCTTCGGTCTCTAAATAGGGACTGACTATCGGTCCTTATTACTTTCAAAACATGACGAATTCAAAACTGATATTCAGTCTTAAATGCATATTAAAAATGACCAGCAACTAATTTTCAGTCACAAATTATGGTAATCAAATTCTACCATTTGATATGAAGTATCAATGACTGAAAATCAATCTCAAAAATATTTTTTGCAATCTTACAATCTTAATCAAGACTGATATTTTGTCTTCGCATAATTTATTGACAAAATAATGGGAGACTAATTTATAGTCTCCAATAATCGATAAATGTTCTACCAATTTAAAAAATATATTACACTCAAAATCAGTCCAAGCAGTTCTTGAAACAAAGCATACCTAGTACTGAGATTAGAGACCATTATAAAAGAAGAATAAGAGGTTAAAAATCACTCTTTAAAGTTGAAGTACTCAAGATAAAAAAAAACCAACCTACCACATGACTACCTATAAAACGTATCGGCTGTTATTGCGTGCTGAAAGAAACAAACTCAATACACACCAGGGCCGGCCCTAGGGTGGGGCTGGGCGGCCGATGGCCTCATGCAAAGTTGCATGTAAATGGATTGCATTGAGAAGCTCTTATGATATTACATGTTCATTAGTATCAATAACAATGGATTCTATGTAGGGTTAAATTTGAGTTGTTAGAGAACAAATAAGGTGTTTATGTAGTACGTGAATGCTAGACTTCAAGCCTACAGGAAACGCACCCAATGTAACACTACTAGAAAAAAGGCTTTTAATGACACATGCACTATAACACACATGATTTATTGACATGCAAAAGTGTATGTATAAAAAAAGTCATAATTTTTATAATTTGAAAAAGTTATGACATACATATATATATATATGTATGTATATTACATATAAAACATATTAGAGGGATAAAATGGTAATTGTAACGCAACTGAGGAGAGGCCGCTAAAATTTATTGAAATCACCTACGGCGACTTTCCAATTCTTTTCAGGCTTAAATCCTTCTCCTGGCAGCATAGTTAATTGCAATTAATAAGCATCACTACAATTCAATGGGCATCCCAATCGTCCCACCCTTCGTCTGTTACCTGCTCAGTGATTTCTTCAAGTTCATGACCGAGCTTATTCAACTTGAATATGCAGTTTACTAGTTGCATTGTCAATGCTTGGCCTTGTGGAAACTCCATAGATGGGTAGTAATGTTTGTGATAATGCAGATAAGTCTCATTCTACTGCTGCAGAAGCGAAAAGGATCGAAAAATTGATCAAAAAAATATAAATCATGCCACAGCGAGATGTCTTGTATAGTGATTGAATATTTACTTGTATTATGCAGTCACAACCACTTTCTGCTGTTATGCTCATACTTGACAGGTGAAAAATGTGGACTGTACTGAGCATGATACTTGATATCGGAAGCAATATATATTTATCTTCTGCCAGCGAATCTTTTCAGAGGTCTTCGGTTTAGCAGCACCATTGACTTTAGTGGTAGTTGCCATCGCTGGAACTTCTAGAAGCTATTCTACATTATACACTGCAAACATAATTTTGTTACTATGATTATACGAAAAAACTGGCATATATGTCACACGATTGATAACAGTATAAAAATGGACATAAATGAAACTATTAATGTTGAGATATACATGAGTCTCAGCAGTTTCTTCCTTCATATTTTTTTCTCCTTAGTTTCCTCTTTTTTGGTTCACTTAAATCATTTGACAACTCCTCTGAGGCAGACTCCATCATCGATAGCTCGGATTCTTCATCGGAATCGATCACCCTTCAAACTAACAGTAGGCGACTAGGCCTTCACCTGGATCAAGGTTTGATATTTATATTTTAATCAATCCATCTCTTAATTATAAGTAATTAGGAGTGTTCATAAGTCGGTCTTAGATTTCAACAAATTTGTTTTGGTTTATAATGGCCAAAACTATTGCTAGTGGTTCAACCTGAAAACTGTTAAACCAAGCCGTGAACACCCCTTAATAATAGGAAACAAAAGGTGATACCTTGGGTCTGGGAGTGACGGCTTCAAAGCTATGAAATATGGGGGTATCAAAGTCAGGGGATTTTAGTTCGATATACGCCCCTTTGTTATTGTACCCGCTCTTCGGTTTCCTGACAAGTCAAAAAAGTATAGTTACAAAGTCCGGACATTATTAAATATTGTTGGAAAATTTTTTGTACAGATAAAATATTTTTAATTTTGAATTTTTTTATATTATAAAATTAGTTGAAACACCTTTGATTTAGTTAAAACCATTCAACATGTCATTAAGTTTTGGTCAAAACTTAAATGGATTGGTTAATGATGATTGAAGTGTTTCAATTTTTTCATTAATGATGGTTGAATGGCTTCAATCTTCTACTAGTATAAATACCAAGGGAGCTTCTTGGTTGAAGACACACCAAATAACACATTCTCTCTTGTATTTTCTCCAACTTTTTCCCTAAAGAATTTCAACATTCTTGATCTTTTTCATCATTTTCTTTAAGGTACTATTCGGGTGCTAGAGCCCTCCCCGGCAATACATATTGTTTAGGCCGTTGTACCCTGGGAAACAAAACGGGAAGAGACCCGGAATTTGTTTTAAGGGCCCCGTGTAAAACACGATCCTCGGTCACAAAGATCACGACACAATTTTTCTTCTACACCTTTCTTGCATTATTTTATTTCAATTGTATTGTAATTTTGATTTTTTCTGGTGTAATTCGTATTGTAATTTACTTGCTTTCCTTGATATGTTTGATTCTTTGTATTGTTATCATTTTATTAACGTGTTTTATTTTTATACGTGAATGGTTTCCTACAAATATAACCTAACTTAAGTAGATCTCCGTTCAGTGACATTCCCTTATTCTTTTAACTTTTTTTTTTGGATAAATCCACTGGTTACCAAACTATTTTGATAAAATAGGTGAACAATTGACGGTAGAGCCAACTACACTCAAGGTGACCGGGTTTGCTAACAACTCAGGTTCATCCCAACTAACATACTTCATTCCTGAATCGATAGCATTTTCTAATATGATTTTTTATTATTTTGTAGTTGGATGATTTGGTTGGATCCGGAGAGGCCTCGATGAGTTTTTTGTGTCAATTCGGTTTGGTTGATGACACGTCGAAGAAATTGAGGATTTTAATTACAGGTCATCCTTCCTTGCAGCCCAATTTCATTATTTTAGCAGTTTCTCTCGTTAACCAAGATCTTGCAACATCAGATGCTATCAAAAATTTCATGTGAAATGGGTCCAAAAGGTAATATTATAATACCATCTCCATACACATATAGATTCGCTATTATTTATCTGTTTCTAAAATAATATATATTTTTTAAATTGTATTTATCTGATTAGTTAAAATCTTAATACACAGGAGAGAGAACTTTTGGTGTTTTGACAAAGATTGATCAAACATACGGCTTTGATGTGGCTATCTGCTGCGTTGGTATGTATTTCTGACACGACTTATAACATTTTGGACCAAATGTTAAAAGTTCCGATTTTATTTAATTAAAAGTAAAGGACCAAATGTTTTGTCAACATAATTCAGTTATGAAATTATTATATTGAAGTAATATGTTTTATTTTGCAGTATGCGTATTCAGTTTTGCTTGTGAGGTTTATGATTATTATTTGTTTGTGTAGAGTAGCCTCCTCTATCGAGGCTGGGTGAGATTACAAACTTAAGTCGAGTCACCAAAGTGTTTTGGTTCATATCAGGCTACAAAGTTATGAGGTTTACTATTGTTATTTGTTTTGGTTCAAATCAGAATGATAATTATTATATAGAGATTATGATAAAAAGAACTAAATGATAAATGAGTAGGATCCGAGCTTTTGTAAAAGCAGTTTGGGCTCTACTCGAGCCTAACAATAACCTTGTTTAATAAACAAACTCGAGAATCACTTATCCATTCTAAATTATGTAAAAACAACTAAATCAAAAACAAGCTTATATTTGTTTAATAAACAAGCCCAATATTATTTAATTTTTCTTTAATGTTTATACAGGGTACCGGTGTTATCAATGGAATGCATGTATGTTCATATCTATGCGCAAAGAATGTCTCATTTGTTGCGTTAATCTGGATGTTAGAGGTGATGGGCAGGTCGGTGACAGTTCAAAATGAGTTCTGGCTGACCCACGAACACCTTTTATCCATTCTAAACTTTTTTGTCATGATTAACTCATTTGTTAATTATGATTACAAAACAATAACATCTATATAATGATTAAACGTTTGGACAAGTAGATTCGAGCTCAGGTATGTTTTTGTTCTGAATGAAAATACAATCGTCAAATACTTCAGACTTGAGGTAGGTTCTCTAAACCCCTTTCTTTTTCTTTACTTTTTTTTAATTCTTCACGTTCTATAAACATGCCCTCTAAAAGAAAGATTGCGGCAGGACTGTATTAAACAGGTAGCAGTTATTAAAAATTACCATAAAAACTTATATTTTAGCAGATCGTATTGTTTATTTTCATGTATGGAAATTCTAAATCTTGTTTTA
Source organism: Bidens hawaiensis (assembly GCF_021521415.1). Lineage (NCBI taxonomy): Eukaryota > Viridiplantae > Streptophyta > Magnoliopsida > Asterales > Asteraceae > Bidens > Bidens hawaiensis. Next base: position 10,353 of record NW_027495863.1, read on the forward strand.
TGTTTTGGTTTGATTAATTTGCAGAGTGCTTGCTGAGAGACTAAACTTAAACTATGAAGATGTTGAAATATGGATTTTTTATCTCATTTGATTCTTGTTATTTGTTTGTATGTGATCGATTAGAAGATACTTAAATTGATTTTTGTAAGTTGATTGCATTATATATATACACACTTTACCATTCTTGAACTATTCAAGAATTGACTTGCAATCTACTTGAGCAATCAAACATAAATTTTAAATTAAGAAAAACATTAAGATCAGCAGAAGACACCTGAAACTGTGGATAATCAGGAGGAGCACTGAAGATTGTAATCAAATTCCCATATTTTGTCTCATGATCAATAGTGTACCCTTTATCCATTGGTTCTAGATCGGGCCGTTTTGCCCTTGCATCAGGACCCTCATGAGACCTAATAATTAACTGTAACAACAACAACAACAACAATAATAATAAGGATGATAGAGGCGACTGAAAAGGTAAAGAACCAAAAGCATTACCTTAAGACTAGATTCCTTGAAGAATTTTTTGATGTAATCCGGGCCCCACAAAAGACCAACACCCCTTGCTATGTTTGAAGAAAGGCCTTTTTTCACAGTTGGGCCAGACCATAAAGCATCCACGAGAATCAAATTCGGGTCTTCATGTGAAGGGTCAAGTTCAATCCTCCGTTCAGCTTTAGATAGTTCTTCCAAAGAACCAAGAGCCAAGGGAACCGACTCTGGGTTTGGATTTCTTTCCTTTTTTTGGTAGCATGCTGCGAAAAAGGCCCCTGTGTGTTTTGTACACACACCTTGCTATAGTTGAAGCAAGAGGAAGCTCTTTAAAACATTGTAAACACTTATCATAAACATCTTTTCCCACCTTCTTGTCACCATATTTAGCAAAAACTTCCTGTTGAAATCCATAAATCTCCATACATTCTTTTGTTTCATGATTCCCTCGGAGTAGGAAAACTCGTTCTGGCACAAAGACCTAGAAAACATGCTATATCAGTATTAAAAAATAATACACAATACCATGTTTAAATGCTTTAAAGCATGCCCTCTAAAAGAAGACATGCTAATCACTGATTTACTAAACAACAAATCTAACTATTATCTTAAAGGGTATTTACATACATCCCCTTCCTAATTTCCCTTATTACATGCTAAACCTTTAAGCAATGCTATTATCTTAAGCAATGCTAAACCTTTAATTACAGATGTCCCCTCCCTAAAACACATGGATTACATATTTCCCCATTTCATTAAAAGTTTCATATTGAATTACTATTTTGTCCTTAATGAAATTATAATTGATGTGATAATTAATATATTTCAGTTGTAAAATTTATATTAATCATTTTTATTAACAACTATAACCGGATAAATTATATTTATTTATAGGAAGACGAACTGGTAAAATCCGTTGGCTCTTGCAAGAAAGAAGTCAATGTTGTGAATACTTGGTGAATTTTCTAGAAGATACTTGGATTCTTCAGCGTGCTAATACAGAGACGATGGAGAAACAAGTCGGGTATGCTCTCGCATATGTTATTTATTCCTTGAAATATTTGTATGTCTATGATTAATTTCGAATTAACTTGGTAATACAAATACGTACAGACACATAATCAGAAAACCATCTCTATTTTCAAATCTATAAATCAAATGTATATATTATAGATACACAATCTCAAACCTCTACTTTTTACCTTTACCGTCGCATAACCCAAACAGAAATCGGAAAAACGTAGTTAGAAAAACAACATCTAATGTCAACATATAAAACACGGTGGTTAAAAGCGGCGGTTGGTTTCAAGTGGGTTTGACCTCTATTAGAAAAAGGCGGTGGTTGGTGGTCGAAACCACGATTGCGGTGGCTTGGGCAACGTGTTTGATTTGAAGGTGGTACAATGGAGTTACGGGGGTATGGGATAGAATATAGGGTAATATGATCTATTATGTATTTGTTCAAGAATTCGTTATAGGAATTTTAAGATGAATGGAACAAGATCTTGGATGAGATTTCTTTTTCATCAAACGGTTGTAATCAATCCCTATGGCATCTGACGGTAGTAGTAGTCAAATATGTACATTATAAATGGAGGGTAAAATGGTAATTTAATAAGAAAAAAGGAGAAATATGTAATTAGTTTTAATGGTTTGGATAAATATGTAATAAAGGCCCTTAGTAAGGGGATATATATATAAATATCCTTTATATTAAAACAATACAAAGATCTACATGACAATTTAATTAAGCTATTCATATAGGATTTTACGTCAACAATTTTTAAAATTATAATTTACACATAATAAGTTATTTAATGTTAATACTATTATCATTTATATAATTACTAACAAAGTTACAATATAACTTTAAATATTGTATTAAATGAGGTTTTTATAAATTTATAAATTATAAAATTTTATTCATCATTATTTATATCTTATGAATCCATAAAGTATGTTATTATGTTTATTATTAAATTTAATTTTTTGTTGCATTTTTTTAACCACCCGTGTATTACACGGGCTATATCCTAATACATATTGAATCAACTTAAGGTGTATGCGATATTGTTAGATAAGTTATATTATGTATCCAAGTTACCATCTATATCTCAGTTGAGGTATTGTTTCTGTTCCAAACCAAAAATTTCAAGACTTGATGTGATCATGTTACTTACAACAGACAATATCCAAAGTTAACAAAAGTAAACAAGACAGAATAAAAAATCTACAAAAGTAAATAAATTACTTACTTTTCAAGCCAATAGTATTATAAACGCTTCAAGACCCTAAGCTCCTCTATCAACATAATCACCATTAAACACAAAGAACCTATCTTGAGATGGAGGCCCTGCTTCGTTCAGCAAAAACAACAAATCATGTAGTTGTCCGTGCACATCTCCAACCACCACCACCACATCCTTATCAGCAGGTTCAATTTCAACCCGGTTCGGCTCTTTATTTAAAATCTCCTCCCCAGTTAGTATGAGAGCATTGAGCACCTTCACCGGCAGCACATTTGGAAAGTATGATGGCAGGAGATTCCTGGAGGACCAATCGAATTTTTGCATGAGGTTTGTGACCCAATCTAGGGTTAGAATGCCATCAGAGGACCATGTAATTGGGTTTTCAGAATGATCAGGGGAAGGGTTTTTGATTTCTTCTGATATGGAGGCTAACAAACTAGACGCCGAATCCCATACGTTCTTGATGCCTTGGAGCTTTTCATTGTCCCCAAAACGACTAACAGCATCATATATTTGCTTCCCCATATGATCCAATGCTTTTAGTGCCCCATTTAGTACCCTCTGATAAATGTTTACAAAATTAAATGTGTCTAGATCTAAATGAATGAACAAAAAAAAATTTATGGGGAACACATTGAAACAAATTAATTCATACCTCAACAACTTCCTGCTCTGTCTCTGTCTGCTCGTTGTGGCTGTCTTCACCACCACCGTCCACTTTTGCTTCATGCAACAACAATTCACCAGTTGCAAAGCCACTAGATAACTCGTTCTTTTGACTTCCATCCGATAATCACGGGTCGAGCCCTCCCACTCTTAGGTGCAACCCTCACGTGATCACAGTAGAAGAGCTTTATCAAAGTACAAGAAAAAAATTAGAATATACACAAATACACAATATAAAACTTAAATAAAAATATAACTATAACTTCACATACCACTAAGAAAGTAAGCAGGCCAAGAAAAGGATGACGGCGATCATTGGGTCTCCAATCTTTCTTGCATCCTTTGACTGCTTCCACCACGAATTCACACCAGTCAAACTCTTTAATAACACTTGTAGGCTCTATTGATTGCATGAATCTTCTATAGATGCTGCCATTTGCCATAGCACGAACTAAAGTGGACACCATTAAGACCAAGAAATCCACTTTGAACATAAAATCAGTGGATTTGTTGTCCTGGATTTTCTTCACCAACGTTTTAGGGAGCATTATTTTAACATCAAAATGATTCGTCCAATCTTTAGTCGTATCATCATCGTATTTTGAACTTGTTTGATGCTCAATGATGGTACTCCCCATAGGGAAGCCGTACATCCTACGAACAGCTTCCCGGTTTATCGGGATCTCTTACCGCGTGTTCGAATCACCATTGCATCCGTGTCTAGTTGCATAACAACATGGAATGCAAGTGTCGAAGGTACGTCATCGATATCAAATTGTAGAACACTTTCAAACCCCATGTCAGCGGTAACTTTCTTTTGATCAGATGCCATGTTTTTAATCACGCTGAGTAAGTGTGTTTGGGAGCCCACAACCCTTGTATATAGAATATCTGCATTTAGAAACTATGTTTAGAAATGATATTGAACAAACCAAAAGACCCCAAAGCTTGAACTGATAGTTCAATGACCTATCAAAATTTCATACTTTGCAAGAATCTGACCAAACTACACATACCTTAAGCAAACATTAAATGCTTCAAAGTGAAAAAAAAAATCAATTTTAATCACAGTAACCAACCGGTTCAAATAGATAATCTCGCATACACATTCACACTGACAAATAGCCAAATAGCACAAAAACATGCAAATCAAACACTAAGATAAAAAAAAACATACAATCAGCTAGCTAGATCAATCATTTGTGCTCATATGATACGTTAACCAACCAACTATCAAAATTTCATTCTTTGCAAGAATCTAACCAAACTGCACATACCTTAAGCAAACATAAAATGTTTTAAAGTGAAAAAAAAGAACCCGTTTTATTCACAGGTAACCAACCGGTTCAAATAGATAATCTCGCATACACATTCACATTGACAAATAGCCAAATAGCACAAAGATATGCAAATCAAACACTAAGACAAAAAAAAAAATACAATCAGCTAGCTAGATCAATCATTTGCGAGCGTATGATATGTTAACCAACGAAATAAGCAGCAATCATTTGGAAAGAAGCATGAAGGTGATATGTTCGCCAATTAAATGATATAACTCAGGATCAGGGGCGGATCTACGGTAGTAACGGGTGGTTCCGCGGAACCACTCGAGTTTCGAGTTTCGAAATTATAGTGTATTTATATATAGAAAATAATAAAGGAACCACCCTATAAATTATACAGGAACCATTTTAAAAACATATAAAGTGCTTGCCCGGCTGGTAGTTTGTGGGTTTTGTAACCCGGAGGTCGCAGGTTCTATTCCCGTTTTTATAGTTTTTTTTTTCTTACTAAGTTACCCTAACTGATGTTAGGGTTTTTTATAACAAACATAAGCAAAGCAGCGCCTCTCTTCGCAAACAGGCAACAGCAGTGTCAGCAGACCAGTTTACACTTCAGAGTTCAGCCACTGACCACCGTCCACCACCGTCCGCCGGCGCCAGCAGCCTCCCTCAGCCACTCCCGCTGCCCGCCTGCCCCGCACAACCCCTGACCAACCGCAACACCGTCCCTATCAGTCTATCACTCTATCAGCCACTCAGCCCGTCTTTGATCCCTGTCCTCCTGCCACTGCCTACTCTTACTCGGAGTCTCGAAATCTCCCACTTTGAAAGTAATAATTCATTGTTAAATGTTAATTGTTCATAATTGTTAAGTGTTAACTACTTAATTGTTAAGCTATTTGTTAAATTTAGTTTTAGTTTGTTAGATTATTGGTTTTAATTTCTAATGACAGTGTCTCTTTTATTATTTTATCGTATTTTTATTATGTAATGAACTTTTCCCGAACCATCAAACCGACCCGAACCTCAAACCGACCCGGAATTTTATATACCCGACTTGGTGAAATTGAAACATATAAAAGTAGTGCACCACCCAAAAAAAATTCCTGGATCCGCCACTGCTCAGGATCAACCAGAAAATTAAATACGCAGCAATTAGACCAATTCAGCAATCACCTTTAGAAGTCAATCCCACCATTGATGTAAGAAAACTTTTAAAAGTGTATAAACAACTACCTGCCACCAAAAAAAAAAACAAACATCATCAGTAGAGGTTAAAACATGATGCCTTATCAACTCATTAGCTTGAATACATAAGAACACTTTTAATAGTCTTGAACAAGAGAAAAAAGTTCATTAAAAATTGAAGAAATACTTTGTATATCAAGATTTTTATTTTAACACCATATATATATATATATAGTAGTAGTAATAAAGAGTTTATCTAAGCTTGTAATCACAAAAACATTCAATTTGATCAAAATGCCCTATATATTGTGCGAAAACACCTAATCAGACATCTAACTCAAACATACAACGGGCGTACTAAGCTAACTTAGTGTTTTTGAAGTCAAAAGCAGGTGTACTGTACACTCAGTTAAAGCATCAAACCATCAAAAATATAAATGAAAAATAATAAGCTTACCGATCGACCTATAGGAAGAAAGTGGCAGCCGGTGGCCGGAAGTGTGCGGTGGTTGCTAGGGTTTGATGGAATTAGCAGTGCTGGTTGCATTGGGTTGGGTTGTGTGTGTTGTCTGCTCTCCAATTGGGTAAAAGTGGAGTGAAACCCTAATTTTACTTACGGTAAGCTTAGGTATACTGTCACTTACTATTATTATTATTATTAGTGGTAACTATTTTGAAAATCTTTCTCCATCCTAATAAATAACAATAATAATAATGGACCCCATCAATTAATAAGCTTATAACGAACTATATCATTTAATGTCATTTAATCTATGTAATTTACATTTGGTGGGTTAGATTACAATATGAAGTATAGTTTTTTAAGAAGGATAAGAAGTAATCTTGGTCATTGATTTTGAACATGGAGAGTTGATATTAGTTTATGGGGAAATCAAGTGTGAACATAAGAGAGAGGGTATAAAAGAAATAACACATTTGTTGTCTTTCTCTCTCTACATGTAAGGCACATGCCAAATTCTCCCATCATTTTTAAACGTCCATAACTTTTTTTTTTACTACGTTTTTATTGAAAAACAATATCACCATAATAACGAGTGTCTTTTTATCTTTAATATGAGTATCATATTGAAATATAAAAATTAAAAAAAAAATTGGTGGGTTTTTTACAAATTGTGTTTTACCAAATTGTGTTTTATAAAATTGTGTTATAAAATAGTATTTTTCATTGTGTTTTTTCTGTTGTGTTTTTTTCATTGTGTCATACAATTGTGTTTTTTATTATGTTTTTATCATTGTGCTTTTTTTTTTATAGTGTTTTTTTCAATTGTGTTTTTTACATTGTGTTTTTCATAGTGTTTTCCATTGTGTTTTTCATAGTGTTTTCCATTGTGTTTTTTTGGACTTTTTCGGCGAGGTGGTGGCGGTGGGTGACGGGTGTGGTAGCGGTGGGCGGTGGAGTGGTGGTGGATGTAGGAGATGAGTGAAAATGTAAGTGGGTTTTATGTAAGTGGATTTTTGTAATTAAGTTAAGTGGGTTTTGAGATTAAAGTAAGTGGGTTTTGATATAAAAGTGTTAAGACAAAAATACCCTCCTTCTTAGCCTTCTTAGGAAAATCAAACTTCTTATTTGAATATAACCCTACATTTGGTAACCCATCTTGTTGTGGCTAAATAAACTGGTTAACCGAACTGATCCCCCTGAATCGAAACCGAATCGGTTTACAACTCTGATTATGTAGAAACCGGTTTAGAACTGATTGAAACCGAAAATTCCAGTGAAGGAGACCTAGGAGGAACCGGGAATTGACAGTGGGAACACCACCCCCAGTTTTCTCTCCAGATGTTCTTTTGTCGCATTTTGAGGATAAACCCCACTTTCTCAGGATGTTTTTATATTTTTTTGGTGCGAATCCAATCGAGGAACTTGTGAAATGCCGGGATTCTGTTGACCCAAAACTTTAGGATTTCCGTCTCGGTTTTGGGATTTTGTTGTTTAGGATTTCCGTCTCGGTTACCCAAAAGTTAGATCTCAAGCTCATTTTAAACCCAAACACAAATATCAAATATTTAATTATATTTAATTTTTCAAATAATTTCCAATCAAATTTTTTTAACTTATAGGGGGTGTTTGGGCGAGCTTTTAAAATTGTTTTTTTGTTATTTTCTTTTTGAAAAGCAAAAGAAACTTTTGAAAAGCTCCAATTTGAATCTTTTGGAGGAACTTTGCTAAAAAAGCTCACCCAAAAGCCCCCATAACACACTAAAGTATCCCATTTCAGGGCGGGAAAAGGAGTATGATATTGCACTTGGGTAACCATATAGTACAAAACAGATTTTAAAACTAAAATACGATATTTGGTTACACAGTAATATTTTAAATAATAGTAAAACATAAACATAAAATTAAGACAATGTAGGTCCGTAAACCCGATCCGACAAACGAACGGATGTTGTTCTTGATAAACGATCAAGACGGGTGCGGTGAAATCAAACGATCGAGACCAAAATACAAAGATAACGTAAAGGATAGTGAATGACTCCGTAATCGGTAAATGATTTATATAATAAACGAACCGATCCCACCCAAGGTGAGCTCCCCTTGGGTGGGTGAAAACACCATATAAAACACATACATAAAAAGACACCACACGTCCTATTTATAGCTAAACAGATAATCTAGAAGCCTTTCTCCCCATTGAAGCTAAACGCGTGCACCAAAGCTCTCGTCTCGTATTCGGATTTCCCGCCCACTTTAATTATTAACTTGACCGTAATATATTTAACGGGTTTCGTTCTTTTGATATCGTAAGCCACATTTTCGGCCTTACAATCACCCCTTGACTTGTGCTATCAACTCTGTCAAACCGTGTCTCGCATCTTTATAAATCACCTGATAAAACCAAAGCCTCTTCGTTTCAATTCACCCCTCAAGGTATGAACCACCTAATTTCATTCATGAAAGAGTTCTCCCTTCTTTATCCATTCTCTCGGATCTTAAGCAATATAGGTTGAGATGAGCTCGAATATCCACAAATCGATCTCGAATTACGGTTTCATCGATCAAATGACTAAACTTATTAATTCCTTTTTAAATTCAAATCCTTATCCAATATGTTCAAAGTTCACGCCTTGAAAATAATAGAGAAATAACAAGCTTTGAACATTGTTAAACTATAATGAAAACCAGATCAATTTTGACTTTCTTTAGTTTGGTTAATGTGAACAATATCGATTTCACTGCCCAAAATTATTTCGCAAAATCGACCCAAATAAACTTATCCACCTAAAGATAATCCATCTGGCCCATAACAAATAATTTGGCCCAGACAAAACAACCAAGTCAAAGGCCAACATAAAAGCCTAGTATGGAAATATAAAATAAGCACCAAGCCCAGGTAGCATTACCACAAGCCTAATTCGGAGAGAGGTCATGAAGTTAGTCAAACCCTAGCTCACATCATAAACACTGTCCCCTCTTCTGTTCACCGGTGCTGCTCCTGCCGGAAATAAGTACTCTAGCGGCCATAAATGTCACAAATATGAGAGACACTGAGCAAATTGTGATTGAGTTGCTCCAAGGGGTTGACATCATTAAGGTTAGAGTGCCATTTAAAACCTTCCCTTTTTTGGTTATATTTTCTCCCCTATCTCCAGCAAAGGAAACATGTCCACCATCGAACGATTGAATGCTAAATAGTAAGAACTCATCTCTTGTCATGTGTCAGGTGCAACCATTGTCTAAGTACCAGACAAGCCTTCTTGATTGACCCTACACAAATGAACATCTAGTTAGACCTTGTTTCCCTAGACTTAGTTGTCTCGGGAAGGTTAATGAGAAAATCACCAAATTTTATTTTCAGAAATATGAAGTGTTGTGATGAATCAGAATCAAAAGAACAGGCATAGGAATCTACGCAAAAGCATGTTTCCTAGATTTAGAAGTTCTTATGGACCGTCTTCTCTTTGCTTTCAACATAATATCCTCATTGGGATCCCTTTTCTCACTTGTTTTTGTTGGGCTTTTGGACTTTTCAGTCTTTAAACCCTTTCTAGCTCTTTCCTCTTTAGTTATCTAAAAATGTTTCTTTATTTTCTGAAATCATCAAATCTTATTTCCAAACACCAAACTTTATTTCCAAAACTTGTAACGACCGTTAATTTCCGTTAAAAGATTTAAGCATTGTAAAGTTTGTATATTTTACCAAGACCGAGTTGGCGTTCTTAGGGGACCTCCTAGCCATTCCCGAAAGCCGTGTTATCTAACCTTTGGCGCAAGACATCACGTTTTACAAGTTAAAGGGGCATAAGTGTAACATTATTATAACAAAACCCTAACTCCATCTATTCCTCCTCCATTGTTCCGATCAGCCAGAAGGGGCAGCAACCACACCTACGTTTCTTCATTTTTCCGTCCATTCCTAGGTGCCAAACTTTAATTCAAGATTAGTATAATATCAATTCAAGTATTTTTCACCATTAAACTATTTATTGAACCCTATAGATGTCATAATCATGTTAGGGTTTGAGTTTTGATTAAAACAATTGCTGACAAATTCGTACTCGTTTATTGTTTGGTCTGTTACTCGATTAAAATTGATTGTTTTTGATCGATTCTTGATTCCATGATATTCTAATCTGAGTTTACTTTCCAGAAAGGTATAATTTGTAATTTTTGGAAGAGATTTGAATGGCTTTTATGATTTTATAAAATTGTGTGTCAAAGCTGATGCGGGGTGACGGATTCTGGTCTGTCTTCCCGACATCATAACTCTTTTTTGACAAGTACAAATTAGTTGGTTCAACTTCTGAAACTTCATATTTTGAGTTAAGATTACAACCCAATTAGAATCGTTTAATTTGGTTTGGTAATGAGTTTTAAACAAATAAAACACTTTTGTTGCACACTGAAATAGCTACACGTGCCTTTCTGTGTTGAAAGAATTTTTATGATTTTTGTGTGCACTAGAAAAATATAACAAAAATATTTTTATAAATCTAAGACAATTATTCAACTCTGGTAAACATTTCATAATTTATTCCTATGATTTTCCTATGTAATAAAATACATCTTTGCATGCTAAAATCTGCTCCGTATACTCATTGTTGATCAATTCATTCGTTTTAGGCTAAACCGGTGGCTTGAGGCTATTTAAAGTGAGGTTTTGGCTCCGTCATCTTCCTAGGTATGTCATATAGGTCATACTTTAGTATCCTGAGCATTGAAGTTCGTTTGATTTGTCAATTGTCGTTAGATTGAAAACTAGGATTTTGGTTGTCTAGTTAGTTGATTGTTGCGTTTAGCGTGTTGTTTGAGGGAATTAACAACCAATTCGGATTGAGTAGCCTCGACATGTTTTACGGGCTGTGAAAAACTAAATTTTTATGTTAATGGGGCTGAATTGGTTGTCGGTTTCTCAAACGGGTCGGTACAACGCAAATTCGCGTTTAATTGGTAGTTTGTGCGTTGTACAAGTGAATTGCCGACCCATTCAACTCGTGTAGTGTCGTGTGGACTTGTTGGCTGTAATTATAGTAAGTGTGGTCCACACGTGGCTGAGTTGGTTGCTAAGTGGATAAACAACTCGTAAACGCGCGTATCCAATACAATTAATAACTTTCGGGTGTAGTTTGGAAAGCTTTGTCCCCGGAATAAACTAAGGGTGGTTTTGGTAAATACATGGCCTCGGGGGCTGATGTAATTGAATTTGGTAAGGTCGAGGCTTTAGGTCAATCAAATCTTGTTATAACGCCTTGTAGGATAAACAAGACTGTATGGTTTAGTTAGTAATCCTTATGTGCAATTCGACATGCTTGTGAATTGTGGACTTGATTAGAGGTTCTATAGCTAGTTGGTAATTACGTGGATCGTGTCAGGTGAGTTTCATGATGCCATTTTTAAATATTTTTACATTTTGGGCTAGCATACACACCTTATTACGATTTTACCCGGTTTTACTCGTTTAAACTATTTGGATGGTATTACAAAGCCTTATTCGTATTTGTGGATTTATGAAACTGTGTGTGAATTATATTCTATGCCTTAGGATATTTTAGACTCGTTTATGGTAATATATTCCTTAAGGTTATATATATTACTCATGGTCTAGGCTCGATAATACTATTAGGCCTAGTATTAATTCCTAGATTACCCATTATTTATGGATTACACGTGATGATATTGTTTGGTTGAATAATCGATTAAGATGTTTGTAAGTGTGTATTTGGATGTCTATGTTTTGATAAAGTGTGACCGGGTTAAATATATTACTCGGGGAGGACCCGGGGTGAGGAGGCCTGTGTTGCATGTTTATGTCCCGGCGGGTCAAATATATTACTTGAGTCCTTGACTTCTTGTCTCATGACTTGGGGTGAGCAGGCCCGCCGTCCTGCTAAACCGTAATTGGGTCAAATATATTACTTGGGGAAGACCCGGGGTGAAGAGGCCCATATCATGTGTTTAGGTTTGTTAAACCGTGACCGAGTCAGATATATTACTTGGGGAAGACCCGGGGTGAGGAGGCTCGTGTTGCGTGATTTTGTTTTGTTAAACAGTGACCGAGTCAAATATATTACTTGGGAAGACCCGGGGTGAGGAGGCTCGTGTTGCGTGATTTTGTTTTTTTAAACAGTGACCGAGTCCAATATATTACTCGAGGAAGACTCGGGGTGAGGAGGCTCGTGTTGCGTGTTTGACCAAGAAAAGTTATTTATTTATTTACTTATGATTTGACCAAGAAAAAATTATATATTTATTTATTTACTTATGATTTGACCAAGGAAAATTATTTATTTATTTACTTATGATTTTCTTCAACATTTTTATATTTATTAATTTAAATTGATTTATTGATGTCACTCACAAAAACATGAACTCAAAGCTGACTTTATGTCTATATTACTTTGACTTTCAGGTTAAGGATTGGAGATAATCGCTTTGGACGTGCTAGAGACTACTCGAACGGTTGAAGGCATTTGTAGTCGAGAACTTCTAAATAAAAAGAATGTTTTATTTTATCTTATTTTTGGTTTTGGGCACGTGTCCCCGGTTTTGGGGTTTTTACTACTTGACCTTTTCCGCTGCTGGTTACTCTAAACTATTTTAATGAAATGAATATTTTTAATTCATATTTAACTTTGGGCACCTTTCCTGTTTTTTTTGGGAATTTTGATACCTATTAATCTGCTGTTTATTTACTCTGAACTTGTTTTAAATATAATGAATTGTTTTGGTTTTAAATTTTTATGAATTTTGGATATAATTACCAACTGCAGGATTCCTGGGATTCGAGCCAAGGTTGGTATCAGAGCCAAGGTTCGAGGGATCCGAGCATTCCCGAATGCTTGGACACGAAATGTAAAAGAAAAGACTAGAATTGCCAACCGCGAGTAGCTGCACGCCAAGAGGTAAATTTTATGTTTGTTTATTCATTTTTATAAGCCTTAGGGTTTCATTATTGTAAGGCCCCGATCCCGATAACCTTACATTCGGTGTTGGATTTACTCATAAACTCAGTTTGATACAGCGGAAGCATAATCAATTTGCAGCGGAAACTATATAACAACCTTATTCTCTAACTATTCTTCAATATGGATAGCCTCGTACGTGCCTCAAGCTTGCCACGTCATCACAATACCTGCATGCATACTAAAAGTCAGCTATACGCTGAGTGAGTTCTAACATTTCTTTACTTTCACAATATACGATTTATAAGCAAATCACATCTTTCATATAATTATATATAGCATAACGTTTATAATTCTTTATTCACTTTCTCTATGTCTGTCTGTCAATCATTTCATAACTATATTCTTATACACTTACTCCTAACTGAGCCTCCTACTCTTTCTCATAACCGAGCCTCCTATCTTTGCTCATAACCGAGCCTTCCTTGCTCGTAACCGAGCCTCCTATCTTTGCTCATAACCGGGACTCCTATCTTTGCTCATAACCGAGCCTTCTATCTTTGCTCATAACCGAGCCTCCTATCTTTGCTCATAAACGAGCCTTCCTTGCTCGTAACTGAGCCTCCAATATTTGCTCATAACCGAGCCTTATAAAGTTAGAGGGATTTGCCATCCTAACTTATTAAGCATGCATGAGGCCCGAAGGCTCTATGCATATACACATTCTTCTATACATAGCATTCATCCTTATTGATATTCATATAAAGTTTATTAAAGTTAATCAATTTGCAAACTACCGGGTATTATTGACACGAGGTCCAAGACTCGCGCAAAAATAAACCAAGACCCCTCATCTCTCTCTCTTCTTTCCGTCCTTCAACTGACGCCGCCACCTTCCTTTTTCCGGCGGCTCCGACGACCGGAACAAAGAGAGAAAAAAGCTGAGTTTGAGTTGCACGAGGGTTTGGTTCGCATATGAAAATGAATCGTGTGAATGGTTTCACAGATTTGCTTCGCATCAACTCCAATCGCATGGGAACGAGTCGCACGAGAAACAAGTCGCATAGAAGGATTCGGTCCGACATGGGAACCAGAGGAGAAGATGCGTAAGTTCTACCCGCAGTTGTTTATGTAATAGACAGGTTTCGGGTACGAAACCTTTCAAGGGGGAGAGACTTGTAACGTCCGACTTTTAGAAATAATAAATAAATTAATATTTAAATAAACTTTGTTATTTAAACTTCCGTAGAATAAGTAATAAATTAAAATGAGAGAGGGTATGCTTAAATGGATATGGACTTAACAATAAAACATGGACTTAGTAAATTAATGGGCCTAAGGTCCATGAGCTAAGGGTATAAGTACCCCTTAAACCTTTCCTAAAACCCTAGATCTCATAATTCCACACCTTTTCATTTTACCAACACACTCTAAAAACACACACAAAAATACTCTCTTCATTTCGGCTCCCAATCCGAGAAAGAAAGAAGTCGTTGGTGTTAGAGCATCGTAACGAGTAAGAAATACACCAAGATTCGGCCATGTACGAGAAATGTGTATCCCTATCCGAAACAATAGAGACCGGCACCCCGTGCCTAGGAACGATCTCACGAATAAACACATCGGCCAGCTGTTCAGAATTAAAGGTCTCACGAATCGGCAAGAAATGAGCGCTCTTGGTCAGTCTATCCACGATTACCCAAATGGTGTCATAATTACCCCTAGGGGTACGAGGCAGTTTAGTCACAAAATCCATCGTAAGATGTTCCCATTTTCACTTAGGTATTTCCAACGGCTGAAGTTTCCTAAACGGCTTCTGATGCTCAGCCTTAACTTGTAGACACGTCAAACACTTACTCACATGCTGAGCCACCTCAAACTTCATCGTAGGCCACCAATAATTCTTCTTCAGGTCTTGGTACATCTTGATCGCGCCCGGATGAAAGCGTGACTTGTGCGCTTCATCTAAAATTTTATTTCTGAATCACCCATACCTCGGTACCCATAAAAGCCCATCCTTATACTTTACCCCATCACCGACGTCTTCCAACAACTTTTCCTGACCCCATATATGTTCTGACATAATCCATTCCACCTGTAACGCTTCATTTTGGATGTTGGCTATTTGTTTCAAAATGTTGGGTTTGAGAATAAGCTGATAGGATTTCACACGAATAGGTTTTGGTCTCTCCTTCCGGCTTAACGCGTCGGCTACCACGTTAGCCTTACCCGGATGGTACATAATCTCCAGATCGTAGTCCTTAATCAACTCCAACCATCGACGCTGTCGCATATTCAGTTCCTTTTGCTCGAAGAAATACTTTAAGTTCTTATGATAGGTATAAATAACGCAAGGAACACCGTACAAATAATGTCTCCACAACTTAAGCGCAAACACCACCGACGCTAGCTCCAAATCATGGGTAGGATAATTCGCCTCATGAGGCTTTAACTGCCGTGAGGCATAAGCGATGACTCGACCTCGCTGCATCAAGACACACCCAAGCCCCTGATAAGAGGCATCAGAATAAACCACCAGATCATCGGTGCCATCAGGTAGAGCTAAAATCGGGGTATGCGTCACCCTGTTCTTCAACTCGAGAAACGCCTCCTCCTGCTCAGTACCCCAAACAAACTTAACGCTCTTCTTAGTCAACTTGGTCAGTGAAGAAGCAATTTTCGAAAAATCAGGAATAAAGCGGCTGTAATACCTCGCCAAACCCAGAAAGCTACGGATTTCAGATGGAGACTTTGGAGACTCCCTTTGCAGGGTCAACCAGAATACCACTCGGGTTAATAACATGACCCAAGAATTGAACCTCACGCAACCAGAAGGAACACTTAGAAAATTTCGCATACAGTTTGTTCTTCCGCAGAGCCTCCAACACTTCCATGAGATGACCGGCGTGATCAGATTCACTTTTAGAGTACACAAGAATGTCGTCGATGAACACAATAACCGAATAATCGAGCATCGGCCTACACACCCAGTTCATAAGATCCATGAACGCAGCCGGTGCGTTGGTCAAACTGAAAGACATCACAAGAAATTCATAATGCCCATAACGAGTGCGGAAGGCAGTCTTAGGAATATCTTCCTCCCGAATCTTCAACTGATGATACCCGGACCTAAGGTTGATCTTTGAGAACCAACTAGCTCCTTGGAGCTGATCAAATAAATCGTCAATCCTTGGAAGAGGGTGCCGATTTTTAACAGTGAGCTTGTTCAATTCACGATAGTCAATGCACATCCACATGCTACCGTTCTTTTTAATGAACACGACCGGGGCACCCCAAGGTGAGATGCTTGGTCGAATAAAGCCCTTATCGAGCAAGTCTTCCAACTGAGCCTTAAGTTCCTTCATTTCATTGGGCGCTAGGCGGTAGGGAGCTCGGGCAACGGGTTTGGCGCCCGGTACAAGGTTTATCTGGAACTCGACCTCGCGATCCGGCAGCACATCTGACAAATCATCTGGAAATACATCCGGGAAATCCCGAACAATAGGAACATCACCGACGGTAGCCACCTCGGTATTTACGTTTATAGCATACGCCTTAAGCATGGATATATTATTATTAGATCTAAACAAAATAGAACAAGACGAGAATGAAATGGACATTGATGATTCTAATACATATGTGCCTTATGGATTGAATTAGACTTGAAATCTTAAACGAATCTCCAAAAAATCTTGAATGGATAAAAAGGATGGAATGTTGATGTACAGGAGGTTTGGGTGTATGGGTGTGATAATGATTGGATAATGATGGTGAAATGATAAGGATAAGGATGATTTAGGGTTTTAGTAGTTTAAATAGGCTAAGCCCAAAGGTTTTTAGGCCCAAATCACTCTCAAGTCCATTATACTCTCTTAATGTTATCCATGCTTCTACATATTATTTATTTAATTTAATTGACGCATCTTGACACGCCAACTATAACAAACTCGAAATACTTTATTTACTTAATTATTGAAACGAGGACGTTACAAGTCTCTCCCCCCTTAAAAAGGTTTCGTCCCCGAAACATGCTTAATCCTTATAAAAATGAACGCTCAATATATTCACTTCTCTTTTCGAACCATCTTAGCTTTCTAGATTACCGGTTTAGCCTTCTTACTCTAGACCTTGCTATCACCGAGTGGTGTTCATGAGTGTTAGCTGTTCAAGGTAGCTTGCCCATGAAACCCTCGATGATATGCTTCTTGTTCTACCTTAACAAGTCTCATCTTATTAAGAGGCATTGTATTATACTATTCTAACACTACCGCTTACATTAAGTTCTAAGGTCACGCATCACATGATTGCCATTGACAAGGACCCATTCATATCATCACGCAATCCATAATCGTCATATTCAAACATAGGTCAAAACTTTAAACTTAAATAGTAAGCATGAAATCTTTAAAGTCATACATAACATAATACTTAAACAAAATAACTCATTCTTCTCGAATCTCCTTACTTCAACTTCCTTCCTGGATAGGGAACTCTAAGTCTGCGCCTTCCTTCCCGCTTCTCCCCCTCCTGCTTTGGGCTTCTTGCATTCATAAGCCTTGTGACCAGCGTCCCCATAGTTAAAACACCTGTTGTCCTTCTTACATTCCCAAAAGAGGTGTCCCATCTTCCCACATCTGTAACATGCGTTTGACCCCACCCTACACTCTCCCGAGTGTTTCTTTCCACAGTTGTTACAAGCAGCAACCTCATTCGTCTTTGTCTTTTTCTTGGGTGTCTCATCACTTTCAGTATCCGTCTTCTTGGAGACTGGTTTATTTCCTTTCTTTTCTTCAACCTCCACCTCATCCACAGCCAGATCGTCGTAAACCATCTCTGATAGCTCGACGGCATAGTCGAATGTGGCAGGTTTACTGATCCTGACTAAGGAGCGAACATTCTGCGGAAGTCCTCTAACGTAACACTTGATCCGCTTTGCTTCAGTCTTTACCATGTCAGGTACCAACCTGGACATGCGGTTGAATTCGGTAGTGTACTCATGGTGTGTCATTTTCCCCGCTTTCAAGTTCAGAAACTTCATCTCTGCCCTCTCAACTTCAGCATCAGCGCAGAATTTCTTCATTACCATCTCTCTCAGATCCTCCCATTTCATGGCCTTAATTTCAGTAGCAGTCTTTCTTTGCTCAAAAGTTTCCCACTAGAACATAGCTTCATCACCAAATGACTGAGTTGTGGAGCCCACAGCTTGGTTGGGACGACACTCGCTAATGCGGATAACCTTATCCATCGCGGTTATCCACTGAAGAGTAGCGATTGCGTCACCAGTACCAGTCAGCTGTGGTGGGTTACAACCTTTGAAGGTTCTGTAGTTGCAACCACCTCGCCTTCTCTTACCGTCATTAACCTTCACAGAACGAACTTCACTTGATGCCTCAACCTCAGTCTTAGTGTTCTCCTCACTACTCTCTCTAGTCTTCTCAACAGTCTTAGTACGGCTTTTAGTAGACTTGTCTGATTGGAGATTCTTCACCGCAGCAGCAACAGCTTGAGTAATTGCAGCTTGAAAAACAGGATCGAGCTGATACTCTTCTTCACGTAGAGTCAGGCTCTTGTCTTCACTAGGCTCAGTAATCGGTTCCTCAGAGTGTACTCGGTTGACACATGGCCTACCACGGCATCCCTTACGTCCTCCTTGTCCAGTAGTCTTAGTATCAGCCATTTGAATTCTAAAGGAAAAACACAAACATCATAACGTGAGGAACTATTTAGTACAAGGATAGTAAGGCTGCAGGTAATAACAGTGGCCAACAAGGATTAGCTACTCACGTTACTTTCCGTTTCCTATACACTGCCTTTCGTGAGTCTACTTGTGCTTGGTTCTACTTAATGTAGTTAGAGAATCAAGCATTTCGAATATAAGCAAGCAATCCTACTTCGAACAATTTCATATAACTTTCTTACTTATCCCTAAGTTATTCGTAAGGAAATTTACGTATTTAGCTTGCTTGAGTGGCATACGGCTATCCATATTGTCTTTCTTCCTTGGTCCCATTCTCTGTTTGAGTCTAAGCATGTAAGGATGCTTAAATCTCTCAAACTTTTGCTCTGATACCAACTTGTAAGGCCCCGATCCTGGTAACCTTACATTCGGTGTTGGATTTACTCATAAACTCAGTTTGATACAGCGGAAGCATAATCAATTTGCAGCGGAAACTAAAACCTTTTCTATAACAACCTTATTCTCTAACTATTCTTCAATATGGATAGCCTCGTAAGCACCTCAAGCTTGCCACGTCATCATAATAGCTGCATGCATACTAAAAGTCAGCTATACGCTGAGTGAGTTCTAACGTTTCTTTACTTTAACAACATACGATTTATAAGCAAATCACATCTTTCATACATTTATATATAGCATAACGTTTATAATTCTTTATTCACTTTCTCTATGTCTGTCTGTCAATCATTTCATAACTATATTCTTATACACTTACTCCTAACTGAGCCTTCTACTCTTACTCATAACCAAGCCTCCTATATTTGCTTATAACCGAGCCTTCCTTGCTCGTAACCGAGCCTCTTATCTTTGCTCATAACTGAGCCTCCTATCTTTACTCATAATTGAGCCTTCTATCTTTGCTCATAACCGAGCCTTCCTCGCTCGTAACCGAGCCTCCTATCTTTCCTAATAACCGAGCCTTCCTCGCTCATAACCAAGTCTCCTATCTTTGCTCAAAACCGAGCCTTCCTTGCTTGTAACCGAGCCTCCAATCTTTGCTCATAACCGAGCCTTATAAAGTTAGAGGGATTTGCCATCCTAACTTATTAAGCATGCATGAGGTCTGAAGGCTCTACGCATATACACATTCTTCTATACATAACATTCATCCTCATTAATATTCATATAACATCATTCTACACAAGCATTAGTAGGATATTTTCCTTAACTCTTTCCATTCTAACTATCATTCAAACATCCATATATATATATATATAGGGGAGATATATTTTGAGAACCATGTAAAGTTTTAAGAACTTAAGAACTCAATTCTAGGCCACACATTTAATTAAATGGATTGGAATATGTGGTTGAGATTAAATCTGATAAAAAAGTCAAAGTAGGAGAGAGAATAAATATCTAAGTGGTTACACTAACTTTTACGTCCGTTACACATGTGTAAAAAGTCAACTCGGTGCGTAAAAAATTATGTAATTTTTTTATGTGTATGTAAGTTACATATATTACGCATGTGTAAAAAAAATTCGAAAAAAAAATCGTTACACTGAGTTCTTTCGAGTTCTTAAAACTCAAAGGGGTTCTTAATTGAAATCTCCCCTGTATATATATATATATATATATATATATATATATTAATGAAATAATAAAAAAAGTGATATTTAAATAAACTTTGTTATTTAAACTTCTGTAGAATAAGCAATAAATTAAAATGAGAGAGGGTAGGCTTAAATGGATATGGACTTAACAATAAAACATGGACTTAGTAAATTAATGGGCCTAAGGTCCATGAGCTAAGGGTATAAGTACCCCTTAAACCTTTCCTAAAACCCTAGATCTCATAATTCCACACCTTTCCATTTTAACAACACACTCTAAAAACACACACACAAATACTCTCTTCATTTCGGCTCCTAATTAGAGAAATAAAGAAGTCGTTCGTTTTAGAGCATCGTAACAAGTAAGAAATACACCAAGATTCGGCCGTGTACGAGAAACCGATTCAAACGATTCGTCTAAGGTACATTTTATAACGAAAAGCTTGTTCATTTAAGTTCGGTTTGTATGAGGGATTCAAGATCTAGCGAAAATGGGTCTTAAAAATCGATAAAGGTTCGAGCTTTATCCAAAACAAGCTAGATCTTGGTTGAAGTAATAAATATAATAATAATAATAATAATAATAATAATAATAATAATAATAATAATAATAATAATACAGTAATGAAAATAAAATAAGATAACAATAATAATAATAATAAATAATTGATAATAATATAACAATGATAGCAGCATCTCAGCATAAAAAAAGAAAAGAAAGAAAGAAAAAAGGAGGAAAGAAAAGAAATAAAGAAAAAAGAAGGAAAGAAAGAAAAAAAAGGAAAGAAAGGAAAGAAAGAAAAGGAAGGAAAGAAAAGGAAGCAGGTAATGTGGATATATAATTAATATAAACAAGTCTCTAACATCATAAGAGTGTAGCTTAGTGGATAAGGCATAGGGCTGTGAGCGGAGAGACTCGGGTTCGAATCCCGACTCTCGCACGATTTATATTAAGTGAATAGGAAGAAGCGAACCAGGTCAAGCTGTGAACTGGGGAGTTCACGCGATGTGAACTGAGCCATGCGATGCAACTGGGCAGTTCCTAGTTAATCTAAGATAATCCAATAAAATAAACCAAACAACCTCGCCACTTATGTATAACCCAATATATTTTTAAGATAGATGATTTATGTCACACCCCGACCAAAGGCGGAACATGCCGGGGCGTAACGTATTGATTGGACAGTAGCTCAAAAGACAATAATTAAAGCGACAATAATTATTTAACTTCATTAACATTAAACAAGTACACAAATTCAATAAGTAAATACATCATAACTTGTAATTTGAATAAATATCCTAAGGTGAACTAACTATCTTCGATCTTGAATATATCAAATACTTGTACCTATAACATGTATAAAAATAGAGTTTGTCAACATGAATGTTGGTGAGAATACATAAGTTTAGTTGTATATATATATAGGTAAATCACAATTCATATGTAAATGGTGAGCATTACAACACTTATGAAAATGTAAACAACTAAATAGATGTGGACCCGTTCCTATTGATATAAAATCAATTTACTTGGGTAAATGTATGATCATACTAGATGAGAATATATGAGGATGAGATACCAACAACCAAACATAAAATAAACACTTAAGCATATAGAGCATAATCAATAAGCATGCAATAATCACACATAGACATACTCACCTTAACGAGTGGATTAATGAAGATGATATGATGATAAAATTAATATAAAAGCGGTTGAGTTCCTCGGGATACGTCGACAAAAGTTTCTAGTTGTTAACTATAATATAAGTTAATTATAACAAAATGATTGCAACTACAAGTATTATGACGGATTTGAGATTTGATAGGGTATAGGTAAAAATTGTAATTATAATATTATTATATTTGTAAATAGTATAAGTTAGTTAGAGAAAATAAAATAAAGCGATACGACGTAACGGTTATTAATAGGTTTAAGGGATTTGGAGTCTCTTAGGGTTTTGATTATTATAAATATTATTTATTATTTGTTATTGTAATTACTATTACTATTATTAGTATTAATATTATATATTTATAATTGATGATAAATCCCTTATGTGACATATATTTATATTTGTGGGTAAATGAATATTAAAAATATAAATAACCAATATTAATTATTCATAAAAATTTATATATAATATCTATCTATATGTGTCTTGATGGGAAATCATAACGTAAATTTATAGGTAAATAAAGTTATAGATAAGTATTTATATTAGGAAAATTAGTTGAGGCTCTTAAGCTAGTTCGGTTAACAAGTGTCGTATATGTTTATATACGTATATAATTATATATATACTTACGACTAAAGAGATAAATTATGAAGCAAGGGTCAAACTTAGGGGAAAATAATAATCCCGGGGTTCGGATTCGCTTAATGATGTTTCTTATTATGTATTATATGTAAATTAATAGCTAAAAGTGATTTAAAAGTATTAAAAAAATAAAAACCAAAAACGATGCTGCAGAGACTCGAACATACACCAAAATCCGACTCAATGTCTTAGCCAAAGTGCAACTGCCATTAGGGCAGGTGTCTAATATGTTCATATCATGAAAGTGATTTAATTTAAAGACTGAAACAGATTAACCCCCAAACCTTGTAAACCCTAATTAGATTAAGACCCAATTGAACATTGATTACACTTTGTTAATCAAAATTGACAGAGGGGTTTTGTTAAGCCCTAAAATCTGAACCTAACACACCTAAAGAATACCTGATTTGGCGACAAATTGAATTAGAACGGCTATTTATGTTTTGGTTATGAACACGATCCAAAACTTGATTTAAAACGACTTCTGGGTTAAAATTGATATGGGGGTTTGATTCGTGACGATGTGAGGATGGTGTGTTATGATTTAATTGGATTATAGACTTGATTTTATAACGTTTTGAGGTCAATATATTCGCAGTTTGTATTTAACGAAATTAGCAGTCAATTCAATATTGTTTACCAAGATTAGAGTGTCAGTGAACGCGTTGTTAGTTGGCAAAGGATCTAGGATGATCAATTCCATCAATTCCGGCAAGAATTATGGATCAAGGAAGTAAGGGGGGGGGGATGGTTGACGATGGTAATGGGTGTGGAGGGAAAGAGAGAAAAAAAGAAAATAATAAGAACAAAATTGATTATTTTATTTTTTTATATATGTATTTTATTATTGAACAAGGTTTCGGGTTTCCAAAAAGAACGAATGTCACAATTTAATAAAGAAAAGAAATATATAATACTAAATTAAAAGAAAAGTATCTATATATATATATAATAATTGAAGAATGTGAACGGGAGATAAAGACCGTCGTTAAGCAAAGTAATCTCGTTTGATTCGTTAGCCCAAACAAACATGCCTAGCTTATCAAGAACGCAAGATTAATGAATACAACTTTAATTAATTATGTTAGTACATGGTTAATTAATGAATATATATATATGTGTTAAATGGTTAGCCGTGCACAACTCAGGAAGGGAATTACTATTAACGGTGAACGTAACAGGATCCAGGTGAGTTCTAGCCCCTTTTATGTGTTATGTTTTCGGGGCTGTGTGCGTACTAAGATGTGTTTAGATTTATACACTTAACTTAAATGGTAAGTGTATATTAGATATATGTTTGCGTATGAATGTGAATGATATGGATTGTTTAACTAGTATGCACGTAGTTGTTATATTAGTTATGATTGAAGGAAGTAGAAAGAAAATGTAACGAAGGTATAATGGTATGGTATGTTAGAGGGCACCGGGCCCTAATAATAACCAAGGTATGTAGGGCACTGGACCGTTATAATATCCAAGGTAAGTAGGGACTGGACTCTGAGGATATCCAAGGTATGTATGACACCGAATCCTTAATAAATCCAAGGTATGTATGGTCTGGACCCTTATAATATCCAAGGTAAGTGAGGACCGGATCTTTATAACATCCGAGGTATGTGGTCAGTAAGAAGTATAAATGTATGTATGTATGTTTGAGTAGTAGATGAACAGGTAAATATTAGTACGTATCTTCGAACGCGTATTAGTAAGTAAGTGAATGTAATGTATGTTAATTAACTAGAACTCACTCAGCGTAGTTGACTTTTAGTATGCACGCAGGAAAGTAGAATGAGACAAGTTGCTTGATGAGGACACGTGGCAATAAGAGGAAGACTGGCATAGCTATGAAGAAGAGACCCGTGTCATTTATGGTTTATGTTTAAGACTTATGTTATGTTATTTTAAGACAAGATGTTTATGTTATGTATGAATGAATGACTTTTATTTCTGCGAAATGTTTTAATTAACACTGATTTTACGAATTACGTGAATGAGTAAATCCAATTAGCGAGAAAGTAGGGCACCCGGGTCGGGGTCCTTACAGATTGGTATCAGAGCATAAGTTCGAGAGAATAAGCATCCTTCATGCTTAGACTCGAACAGAGAATGGGATGAAAAGAAGAAAGAAAGAAGTTGCCAGTCAGAGAATGCCATGTGTCACTCAAGCAAGCTTAATACGAGAATTTCCTTATGTTTAATGTAGGGATAAGTAAGAGGTTTATATGAGTTGTTTAAGAGAGAATTGCTTGCTTATGTTTGAAACGTTTGACTGTTTAACTGCCTTAAGTAGAACCGAGCACAAGTAGACCCACGAAAGGAAGTGTATAGGACATGGAGAGTAACGTGAGCAGCTAATCTCAGCTGGCCACTGTTATTACCTGCAGCCTTACTATCCTTGTACTAAATAGTTTCTAACGTGATGATGTTTGTTTTTTCCTTTAGAATTCAAATGGCTGGTACAAAGACTACTGGACAAGGAGGATGCAAGGGACGCCGTGGTAGGCCACGTGTTAATCGAGCACCCTTTGAAGAACCGATTACTGAGCCCAGTGTAGAAAGAAGCATGACTGTGAGAGAAGAAGAGTATCAGCTAGATCCTACTACTCAAGCCGCGATTACTCAAGTTGTTGCTGCTGCAGTGAAGAATCTCCAATCAGACAAGTCTACAGGAAGCCATACAAGACTGTTGAGAAGACTGGTGAGAGTAGTAAGAAGGATACCGAGACTGAGGATGAGGCATCAAGTGAATCTCCTCCGGTGAAGGTTAATGGTTGTAAGCGAGGCCGAGGTGGTTGCAACTACAGAACCTTCAAAGGTTGTGACCCACCTAAGTTAACTGGTACTGGTGACACAATCTTTACTCATCAGTGGATAACAGCGATGGATAAGATTATTCGCATTAGCGAGTGCTGTCCCAACCAAGCTGTGGGCTTCGCTACCCAATCATTTGTTGATGAGGCTATGTTCTGCTGGGAAACTATTGAACAGAGAAAGACTGCTGCTCAAATTAAGGCTATGAGGTGGGATGATTTGAGAGAGAAGGTGATGAGGATGTTTTGTGCTGATACTGAGGTCGAGAAAGTGGAGATGAAGTTTTTGAACTTGAAGGCGGGGAAGATGACACACCGCGAGTATACTACTGAGTTTAACCGTATGTCTAGGCTTGTGCCCGGATTGGTGAATAGTGAATCCAAGAGAATCCAGTGTTATATCAAAGGACTTCCACCGAACGTTCACCCACCGGTCAAGGCAAATAGACCTATTACTTTTGATTCCGCGGTCGAACTGGCGGAAATGGTTTATGATGACTTTGTGGTGGACGATGTTGTGGTGGAAGTGAAGAAAGATAAGAAGTGGGATAATCATGGAAAAAGGTACGGTACTCTGTTGTGGAACCAGAGAGACAAGAAACAGAAGGTGTGGGAAAGAAAACAGTTCAAGACTTATGGGAAAATTCATGATGGTGAATGTAAGTGGAGTGCAGGTACTAATGTGTGTCATAAGTGTGGGAAGCCTCAGGGAGGAGAGTGCAGACTTGGGTCAAATGACTGTTTTAAGTGAGGGAAGGTGTGGCATTATGCTCATGAATGTAACGCTAAAACCCACCTGCTACAAATGTGAGAAGATATGTCATATGGCTCGAGAATGCACTGAGGGTGAGGCTGGAGGTAGTGGGAAGAGAGAGGCTGAGAAGAACAGGCCAAAGACAAGGGCTTACATGCTGACGCAAGAACAAGCCAAACAAATTCCTGATGTTGTGACAAGGCATTTCTCGTAAACGGTATTTCTGCTTCTGTTTTGTTCGATTCAGAAGTTTCGTAGATGTAACATTCTGTAAGATAGCTAAAATGACATGTAGCCGTGTGCCTGAAACATTTATGGTAGAAACGGCTAGTGATACTTCCATTAGGATAATGAGAATGGTTAAGGACGGTAAGATAGAATTAGAGGGACGTGAGTTCCCTGTTACTCTTTCTGTAATGACCTTAGGAGGGCTCAATGTGGTTTTGGGAATGGATTGGTTGTTTGAGTTTGAGGCTTAGATAGTGTGTAAAATTAGATTAATAAGGTTAAAGTCCTTGGATGGTGGTACAGTGACGGTTTATGGTGATAAGGAAAGTAAGGGGCTTCGCGTCATTTCGATGATAAAAGCTGATAAGATGTTAAGGCGAGGGTGCGGTGCCTACCTGGCATATGTTGTCGACGCTTCGGTGGAGGCAAAGGAAGTGAAAGATGTTCCAATAGTGTGCGACTATCCCGAGGTGTTCCCTAAGGACCTTTCGGGATTGCCACCGGAACGAGAGGTAGAATTTCAAATTGAGTTAGTACTAGGAGCACAGCCCGTCGCGAAAGCACCTTACCGACTGGCGCGGTCCGATATGAAAGAACTGATGTCCCAACTGCAAGAACTCCTCGACAAAGGTTTCATACGACCGAGTGTCTCCCTGTGGGTAGCGCCGATGTTGTTCGTGAAGAAGAAAGACGGAAGTATGAGAATGTGTATTGACTATCGCGAGCTGAATAAGCTTACGGTGAAGAATAGATATCCGTTGCCACAGATTGGCGACTTGTTCGATCAACAACAAGGTGCTAGTTGGTTCTCTCGGATAGACCTTCGATCGGGCTATCATCAGTTGAAAGTGAAAGAGGCAGACATTTCTAAAACAGTGTTTCGGAAGCGGTATGGGCACTACGAGTTCCTCGTGATGTCGTTTGGTCTAACGAATGCTCCCGCGGCATTCATGGACATGATGAATAGGGTATGTCGGCCAATGTTAGATAAGTTGGTTATCGTTTTCATCGACGATATATTGATTTATTCGAAAAGCGAGTCTGATCATGCTTAGCATCTGAGAGAAGTATTGGAAGTCTTGAAAGAAGAGAAACTGTACGCCAAGTTCTCGAGATGCGCGTTCTGGTTGCTTGAAGTGCCGTTTCTAGGTCACATAATCACTCCTGAAGGGATTACTGTGGACCCAGTTAAGATCGAGGCGATAAAGAATTGGAAGACGCCGCAAAACCCGACTGAGATACGCAGTTTCTTAGGGTTGGCCGGTTATTATCGTAGATTCATTCAAGCTTTCTCCAAGATAGCCGCACCGTTGACCAGTATGGCCCGAAAGACTATGGTGTTCGATTGGGGAAAGTTCCAGAAAGAGGTGCTTGAAGAATTAAAGAAGAGGCTCACGCAAGCTCCGATTCTTGTTTTACCCGATGGTAACGAGGATTTAGTAGTCTATGCTGAAGCTTCATATTAAGGGTTAGGTTGCATGTTGATGCAACGAGGAAAGGTCATAGCTTATGCGTCTAGACAACTGAAGGTTCACGACTGTACATACCCGACGCATGACTTAGAGTTAGTAGCTGCAGTACATGCTCTTAAGATCTGGAGACACTACTTGTGTGGTACTAAGTGTACTATTTATACGGATCACAAGAGTTTGAAGTACATCTTCGAGCATAAAGAGTTGACTATGAGGCAAATAAGGTGGCTAGAGTTGATTAAAGATTATGACTGTGAAATTAAGTATCACCCGGGAGTGGCGAATGTAGTTGCCGACGCTCTAAGACGGAAGAATGAGGAAGTATTAGCTACTGTAAAGTCTTACAAGCTGATTGTCATCACAGATTTCTTTACAGAAATTAGCAAAGTCCAGACAGAAGTACTTGCAGATGTAGGGTTAATGAAGAAAGAGAGGATCTATGGACAACAGACTGAGTTGATTGATGATACCCAAGGGGTAAAGATCAGATTCGATTGAATGTGGATTCCACGCCATGGGAATCTCAGAAGACGGATCCTAGACGAGGCTCATAAATCTCGATATTCGATTCATCCAGGATCTAACAAGATGTATCAAGACTTTAAGAAGGACTATTGGTGGCCTGGTATGAAGAATGAAGTAGTTTATTGTGTCAGCAAGTGTTTGACTTGCTTACAAGTTAAGGCAGAATACCAGAAACCGTATGGGAAACTACAGCCACTAGAAATACCCGAGTGGAAATGGGAATACATCATTATGGATTTCATAACTAAGCTACCGCGTACAGCTAAGAATCATGATACCATCTGGGTGATTGTGGACCGTTTAACTAAGAGTGCTCACTTTCTGCCTTTACGAGAGGCCATCTCATCGGAAACGTTAGCGAATGTGTTCATTAAAGAAGTGGTGACGAAGCATGGAGTGCCATTGTCGATCGTATTCGACAGAGACACCCGCTTTACTTCCCGATTCTGGAAGAGGTTCCATGAAGCTATGGGAACAAGATTGAACATCAGCACGGCGTATCATCCTCAAACAGATGGACAGTCTGAGCGGACTATCCAAACCCTTGAGGATATGCTACGTGCATGTGTGTTAGATTTTGGAGGAAGTTGGGATGATCATCTTCATTTAGCAGAGTTCTCATACAACAACAGCTACCATTCGAGTATTGGTATGCCTCCATTCGAGATGTTGTATGGTAGACGTTGTAGAACTCCTATCTGTTGGGGAGAGATTGGTCAGAAAGAGATTGGTAGTTTGGAAGTTGTGCAAGAAACCTCCTCGAGGTTTGATCAAATCAAAGCAAGGATGAAAGCTGCTCAAGACAGTCAAAAGCCTTTTGCCGATAAGCGACGACAACCGATCGAGTTTAACGTTGGCGACAACGTGATGCATAAGGTCTCGCCGTGGAAAGGTATCATTTGTTTTAGGAAAAGAGGAAAGTTGAGTCTAAGATACGTTGGACCGTTTAAGATCGTAGCTCATGTAGGAGAAGTGGTGTATAAGCTCGATCTACCTGCATAACTGGAAGGGATTCACTCTACCTTTCATGTTTCTCACTTAAGAAAATGTCTCGTTGATGACACGTCTCACGTGTCATTAATGGACATAGAGGTGGATGAGCGACTGAATTATATCGAGCAGCCATTCAAAATTGTTGACCGTAAGGATAAGCAACTGCGTCAAAAGGTTATCCCCTTAGTATAGGTAATCTGGAAACATCGCGAGGGATCCACTGTGATATGGGAACCAAAAGAGGAGATGCGTAAGTTCTACCCGCAGTTGTTTATGTAATAGACAGGTTTCGGGGACGAAACCTTTTTAAGGGGGGGAGACTTGTAACGTCCGACTTTTAGAAATAATAAATAAAGTAATATTTAAATAAACTTTGTTATTTAAACTTCCGTAGAATAAGCAATAAATTAAAATGAGAGAGGGTAGGTTTAAATGGATATGGACTTAACAATAAAACATGGACTTAGTAAATTAATGGGCCTAAGGTCCATAAGCTAAGAGTATAAGTACCCCTTAAACCTTTCCTAAAACCCTAGATCTCATAATTTCATACCTTTCCATTTTACCAACACACTCTAAAAACATACACACAAATACTCTCTTCATTTTGGCTCCCAATCTGAGAAAGAAAGAAGTCGTTGGTGTTAGAGCATCGTAACGAGTAAATAATACACCAAGATTCGGCCATGTACGAGAAACCGATTCAAACCGGTTCGTCTAAGGTGCATTTTATAACAAAAAGCTTGTTCATTTAAGTTCGGTTTGTATGAGGGATTCAAGATCTAGGGAAAACGGGTCTTAAAAATCGATAAAGGTTCGAGCTTTATCCAAAACGAGCTAGATCTTGGTCGAAGTAATAAAATATAATAATAATAATATAGTAATGAAAGTAACAATAATAATAAATAATTGATAATAATATAGCAATGATAGCAGCATCTCAGATTAAAAAAAAGAAAAGAAAGAAAGAAAAAAGAAGGAAAGCAAAAAAAGAAAGAAGAAGAAGGAAAGAAAGGAAAGAAAGAAAAAGAAGGAAAGAAAGGAAGCAGGTAATGTGGATATATTAATAATATAAACAAGTCTCTAAACATCATGAGAGTGTAGCTTAGTGGATAAGGCATAGGGCTTTGAGCGGAGAGACCCGGGTTTGAATCCCGGCTCTCACGTGAATTTTTTTAAGTGAATAGGAAGAAGCGAACCAGGTCAAGCGAAGCGAACTAGGGTCATGCGATGCGAACCAGGGTCATGCGATGCCGCGATGCGAGCTGGGGAGTTCACGCGATGCGAACTGAGCCATGCGATGCGTACTGGTCCATTCCTAGTTAATCTAAGATAATCCAACAAAATAAATCAACCAACCTCGCCACTTTCATATAACCCAATATATTTTTAAGATAGATGATTTAATAAAGAAAAGAAATATATAATACTAAATTAAAGAAAAGTATCTATATATATATAATAATTGGAGAATGTGAATGGGAGATAAAGACCGTCGTTAAACAAAGTAATCTCGTTTGATTTGTTAGCCCAAACAACGAGCTTAGCTTATCAAGAACGCTAGATTAATGAATACAACTTTAGTTAATTATGTTAGTACATGGTTAATTAATGAATATATATATATATATATATATGTATATATATATATATATATATATATGTTAAAAAGTTAGCCGTGCACAACTCAGGAAGGGAATTACTATTAACGGTGAACGTAACAGGATCCATGTGAGTTCTAGCCCCTTTAATGTGTTATGTTTTCGGAGCTGTGTGCATACTACGATGTGTTTAGATTTATACACTTAACTTAAATGGTAAGTGTATATTAGATATATGTTTGTGTATGAATGTGAATGATATGGATTGTTTAACTAGTATGCACGTAGTTGTTATATTAGTTATGATTGAAGGAAGTAGAAAGAAAATGTAACGAAGGTAGAATGGTATGGTAAGTTAGAGGGCACAGGGCCCTAATAATAACAGAGGTATGTAGGGCACTGGACCCTTATAATATCCAAGGTAAGTAGGGACTGGACTCTGAGGATATCCAAGGTATGTATGACACCGGATCCTTATTAAATCCGAGGTATGTAGGGTCTGGACCCTTATAATATCCAAGGTAAGTGAGGGATCTTATAACATCCGAGGTATGTGGTCAGTAAGAAGTATAAATGTATGTATGTATGAGTAGTAGATTGTAACACCCGTTAATTTTTCGGTTCAAAGGGTTTAAACTTGTAGAGTATGTATATTCGTCGGGATTTAACCGACATTTCTCAGAAACCTTTTCGTCATACCGGTACGTTAAGTTACTTAAACTTTCCTTTCATGTTGCCATATCTATCAAATTAGAAGGGCTATAGTGTAACTTGTTGTTTTATATCATAAAACTAAAAACCCTAGCCCCCTCCCTTCCTTATTCTCGATCGGACAAGTGAGCAGCCAAGGAGCTGCAATTTTTCTTTTTTGCAGCCAAGGTGTGATCATAAAACTTCAATTGAAGGTTCGTATTATGTCCCTACAAGTCTTTTACACCTAAATTGATCATATTAACGCGCTTATTGGTCGTTAGGGTTGAGTTTTGGTTATAACGATTTCTGACAGATTCGTACTCGATTATTGTTCGGTCTATAACTCGATGAAAATATATAGTTTTTGATCGATTCTTGTTTCTATGATGCTCTACTTTGAGTCTAGTTTCCAGAAAGGTATAATATGTAATTTTTGGACGATATTTGAATGGTTTTTATGATTTTATAAGATCGAGTGTCAAAGCTGATGCGGGATGACGGATTCTTGTCTGTCTTCCCGACCTCATAACCCTTTTTTGACAAGTCCAAATTGGATGGTTCCACTTCTGGAAGTTAGTATTTTTTGTTAGGAACCAAACCCAATTGGAATCATTTAATTTGGCTAGGTAATGATTTTTATAAAAATAAAACCATTTCTGTGTTGGAGGAATTTTTATGATTTTTGTGTCCACTAGAAAAATATAATAAAAATATTTTTATAAACCTAAGACATTTATTAAAGTAAGGTAAAAATTTAATAATTTATTTCAAAGTTTATCCTATGTAATTAAATGCATCTTCGCATGCTAAAATCTGCACGTTTTACTTGTTATTGATTGATAAGTTCGTTTTTGGCTTAACCGGTGGATGTTCTATTGTGTTCTTGTTGGGGCTGTTTGAAGTGAGTTTTTGTACCGAAATCTTCCTAGGTATGTCCCATATATCATACTTTAAAATTATGTTCATTGGTGTTCGTTAGATTGATCAACTAGTTGTAGTTTGATTGTTAGTGTTCGGTTGACTAGAATTGTAGTTTTATGCGTTTAACGCGAGGGTCGAAGTGATTAATGACAATTTAAGCTCGGGGGAACTTGGTTTGATGTACGGGCTGTTGGAAAATCATTTTTATAAGTTATGGGGCTGAATTGGTTGTCGGTTGCTCAAACGGGTCGGTGCAACACGCAATTGCGTTTATTGAATAGTTGGTGCGTTGAACTTACGAGTTACCGACCCATTTGACTCGTGTAGCGTCGTGTGGACTTGTTGTCTGTGATTTTATCATGTTGGGTCCACACGGGGCTGAGTTGGATGTTAATGGCCTGAACGACTCTTAGACGTGCGTTAGTGTCACCTAGTGCTCCGGGGGTAAATTGGGAATTCTTTATTTCCGGGAGTATCTAAGGGTCGTGTTGGTGAATTTAAGGCCCGGGGGGCTGTTATGATTGAGTTTGATGAGGTCGAGGTTTTGGGTAACTCGAACCATGTTAGAACCTCTCATAGGATAAACGAGGCCGTTCGATGTCGTTTGTAATGTTTGTATGTAAACTGGCAAGTGTTTGAGTTTTGGATTACTTTGGGATTATCTAGTTCATGGTGAATACGTGTCTTGTGTCAGGTGAGTTCATGATGCCCCCTTTTTACTCTTTTAATATGTTGGGCTAGCATGCACACCTAAGCGATTTTGCTTGATGAATTGTTTAAAATTATTTTGGATGGGCTTACTTGTATAGGGTAGGCCTTGAGATGATATTATCGTATGTATGTATGTATGTATTATTGTATGGCCAATATTTGGCTTTGTTAGTAGTCGTTATCGACTACGGATGTTACGTATGCCAACTTTGTGTTTGCATACGTTGGATGAGATGTTACGTGTATGGGTTGTACGTGTGCTCGACCCTGATGTTATTACTTGGATGAGATGTTACGTGTTTGGGTTGTACGTATTCTCGACCCTGATTTTATTACTTGGATGAAGTATATGTAGGTATATAATTATAAGGACGTTTATATATAATTATAGGTATGTTCATATATACTTACAAGGATGTTTATATATAATTATAAGAATGTTCATATATACTTACAAGGATGTTTATATATAATTATAGGATGTTTATATATAATTATAAGTACGTTCATATATACTTACAAGGATGTTTGTATATAATTATAAGGATGTTTATATATAATTATAAGTACGTTCATATATACCTACAAGGATGTTTATATATAATTTTAAGGATGTTTATATATGATTATAAGGATGTTTATATACATATACAAGGATGATTACTTATTATTGATGATGGCCTAACTGTTGTAACCTATTTTATTTTTAAAACTCTTGGAATGATTATGACTATTATTATTTTAGATGTAAATTATTAAAACTTGCACTCACTCAGCTCAAGTTGACTTTGTGGGCATGTTAGTGTGAGTTTTAGGTTAGGAGGAGTATGCATTTCCGCTTGGACATGCATGAGGCTACTTGGACGGTGGAGGGCATACTTAGTTGGAAGTTTTAATGATGAACACTTTTCTTTTAAAGTTTTATTAAATACTTTGAAGTTTGGTTTTGGGCATAATTCCCGAGTTTTGGGAACTTGTTTTAATAATTATGATTTTCCGCTGAATTATACTCTGAAATGGTTTTCGAAATGAAATGAATTGTTTTGGGTTTAAGAATTTTGTAAGTTTCATGTATGATCACCAACTGTAGGATTCCCGGGATTCGGGTTTTACAAGTTAGTATCAGAGCCATGGTTCGAGGGATCCGAGCATCCCCGAATGCTTGGACTCGAACTGTAAGGGAAATACTAGTATGCCCACCGCGAGTAGCTGCACGCCAATAGGTAACTTTAAATTGTTTAGTCATTCCTTTGAATTTTAAAGTTCCAGTATGTAATTAATTGTTTAAGTGTTAGATAGAATGCTAATGTGGTTAGGGCAGGGGGTGCTTAGGACAGGCCGGTGAAGTAAACGACTAATAACACTTGATCAACGTTATTAGCAGTTTACCCTTACCTTCCATGTTCTAAATACCACTTGTGTCTGACTATGTTAGGGTTCCGTCTTTGTAGAGATAGGATTTGGCTAACTCTAGAGTCGTTAGCGTTAAAGTTCATCTTATTCCCTAAATTCTCCTGTTCGTTTCCCATCCTCTCGAACGCTTTCCGCGTAATTGTTTAGCTAAGGCGTAGCATGCTGTCACTCTGGGTTCCTTGGTACTTGACCGCTTAAATTCCTTGCTCCTTCAAGAATATATGTGCAACTGTTTAGCTAAGTAGGAGCGTAATGTTATCCCAGATACCTTTTGACTTGATGGATTACAAGCTTCGGTCTTATTTGATTCTGGTGCCAGTAGAAGTTTTGTGTCTACCACTTTCTGTTCCTCGTTGAATAAATCACCCGAGCGCGTAGTCGATGTGTTTGAGGTTGAGGTCGCCGTAGGAAAGTCCGTTTCCGTGTCTAGGGCTATTCAGGGTTGTTCCATCGAGTTGTCTGGGTATAGATTTCCGGTGCGGTTGTACTTGATGCCGCTTGGCGGTTTCGATGTGGTGCTTTGGATGGATTGGCTCGCAAGTGTTGATGCTCAGATCGTTTGTGGTCAGAAACTTGTACGTCTAAGGGCCCTGGATGGGACCCAAATTACGGTCTTCGGTGATCGGAATGATGCGATGCCACATATCATATCTATGTTTAAGGCGGGAAAACTGATG
The DNA here is from genome assembly GCF_021521415.1 of Bidens hawaiensis. Taxonomy (NCBI): domain Eukaryota; kingdom Viridiplantae; phylum Streptophyta; class Magnoliopsida; order Asterales; family Asteraceae; genus Bidens; species Bidens hawaiensis. Next base: position 46,011 of record NW_027495863.1, read on the forward strand.
CAGCGGGGGTGCAGGGCGTATCTGGCATATGCTATAAACGTGAAAACCGCGGTGGCTACCGTCGGTGATGTTCCCATTGTTCGGGATTTCCCAGATGTATTTCCAGATGATTTGTCAGATGTGTCGCCGGATCGCGAGGTCGAGTTCCAGATAGACCTTGTACCGGGCGCAAAACCCGTTGCTCGAGCCCCTTACCGTCTAGCACCGAATGAAATGAAAGAACTTATGGCTCAATTGAAAGACTTGCTCGACAAGGGCTTCATTCGACCGAGAATCTCACCTTGGGGTGCCCCGGTCCTGTTCGTTAGGAAGAAGGACGGTAGCGTGCGGATGTGCATTGACTACCATGAATTGAATAAACTCATTGTCAAAAATCGGTACCCTCTACCAAGGATCGACGACTTACTTGATCAGCTCCAAGGAGCTAGTTGGTTCTCGAAGATCGACCTTAGTTCCGGGTATCATCAGTTGAAAATTCAGGAGGAAGATATCCCTAGGACTGCCTTCTGCATATGGGCATTATGAATTCCTCGTGATGTCTTTCGGTTTGACCAACGCACCGGCTGCGTTCATGGATCTTATGATCGGGTGTGTAGGCCGATGCTCGATCGTTCGGTTTTTGTGTTCATCGACGACATTCTTGTGTATTCTAAAAGTGAATACGATCACGCTGGTCAACTCACGGAAGTTTTGGAAGCTCTGCGAAAGAACAAGTTGTATGCAAAATTTTTGAAGTGTTCTTTTTGGTTACGCGAGGTTCAGTTCTTGGGTCATGTTATTAACCCGAGTGGCATTTTGGTTGACCCTGCAAAGGTGGAAGCCATAAACGAATGGGAATCTCCCAAGTCTCCGTTCGAAATTCATAGCTTTCTGGGCTTGGCGGGGTATTACCACCGCTTCATTCCCGACTTTTCGAAAATTGCTTCGTCATTGACCAAGTTGACCAAGAAGAGTGTTAAGTTGGTTTGGGGGTACCGAGCAGGAGGAGGCTTTTCTCAAATTAAAGAACAGGTTGACGCATGCCCTGATTTTAGCTTTACCCGATGGCACTGATGATCTGGTTATTTATTCTGATGCCTCTTACCAGGGGCTTGGGTGTGTTCTGATGCAGCGGAGCCGAGTGATGGCTTATGCCTCGTGGCAGTTAAAGCCTCACGAGGCGAATTATCCTACTCACGATTTGGAGCTGGTGGCGGTTGTGTTTGCACTTAAGTTGTGGCGACAGTATCTGTATGGTGTCCCTTGCGTTATCTATACAGATCATTAGAGCTTAAAGTATTTCTTCGAGCAAAAGGAATTGAATATGCGTCAACATCGGTGGCTGGAGTTGATTAAGGATTACGATTTGGAGATTATGCACCATCCCGGTAAGGCTAACGTGGTAGCCGACGCGTTGAGCCGGAAGGAGAGACCGAAACCTATTCGTGTGAAATCTTACTAGCTTATTCTTAAACCCGATATTTTGAAACAGATTGCCAAAATTCAGAACGAAGCCTTACAGGTGGAATGGATTATGTCAGAACGTAAGTGGGGAACCTATTGTGTTTGAGGCTTGGGATCGGGTTATGTTAAAAGTTTCTCCTTGGAAGGGTATTATTTGTTTTGGTAAGAGGGGGAAGCGTAGTCCAAGGTTTATTGGTCCGTTCCGTATATTCTCCCATGTTGGTGAGGTAGCGTGTAGGTTGGAATTGCCCGAGGAGCTCGCGGGGATTCATCCTACTTTTCACGTGTCCCATTTAAGGAAATGTTTAGCAGATGAGAAGGCCCATGTGCCTCTTGATGACATTGAGCTTGATAGTAAATTGAACTACGTTGAAGAACCGGTTGCTATACTTGATCGTCAGGAAAGGCGTTTGAGGAATAAGGTGGTTAGGCAGGTGAAGGTGCAGTGGAGGCATCGTAGGGGTTTCGAGACTACTTGGGAGTCCGAAAGCGAGATGATGAAACTTTATCCGCAGTTGTTCCTGTCGTATCGGGATTTGGGGACAAATCCCATTGTAAGGGGGGTGGACTTGTAACACCCGTTAATTTTTCGGTTCAAAGGGTTTAAGCTTGTAGAGTATGTATATTCCTCGAGATTTAACCGACATATCTCGGAAACCATTTCGTCATACCGGTATGTTAAGTTATTTAAACTTTCCTTTCATGTTGCCATATCTCTCAAATTAGAAGGGCTAGAGTGTAACTTGTTGTTTTATATTATAAAACTAAAGACCCTAGCCCCCTCCCTTCCCTATTCCCGATCGGACAAGAGAGCAGCCAAGGAGTTGTGATTTTTCTTTTTTGCAGCCAAGGTGTGATCATAAAACTTCAATTGAAGGTTCGTACTATGTCCCTACAAGTCTTTTACACCTTAATTGATCATATTAACGCGCTTATTGGTTTCTAGGGTTGAGTTTTGGTTATAACGATTTCTGACAGATTCGTACTCGATTATTGTTCGGTCTGTAACTCGATGAAAATATATTTTGTTTGATCGAATCTTGTTCCTATGATGTCTACGTTGAGTCTAGTTTCCAGAAAGGTATAATATGTAATTTTTGGACGAGATTTGAATGCTTTTTATGACTTTATAAGATCGAGTGTCAAAGTTGATGCAGAATGACGGATTCTTGTCTGTCTTCCCGACGTCATAACCCTTTTTCGACAAGTCTAAATTGGTTGGTTCTACTTCTGGAAGTTAGTATTTTGAGTTAGGAACCAAACCCAATTAGAATCATTTAATTTGGCTAGGTAATGATTTTTATAAAAATAAAACCATTTTGTTGCGCACTGAAATAGCTGCACATACCTTTCTGTGTTGGAGGAATTTTTATGATTTTTGTGTCCACTAGAAAAATATAATAAAAATATTTTTATAAACCTATGACATTTATTAAAGTCTGGTAAAATTTAATAATTTATTTCAAAGGTTATCCTATGTAATTAAATGCATCTACGCATGCTAAAATCTGCATGTTTTACTTGTTATTGATCGATAAGTTCTTTTTTGGCTTAACCGGTGGATGTTCTATTGTGTACTTGTTGGGGCTGTTTGAAGTGAGTTTTTTGTACCGCAATCTTCCTAGGTATGTCCCATATTTCATACATTAAAATCATGTTCGTTGGTGTTCGTTCGATTGGTCAACTAGTTGTAGTTTGATTGTTAGTGTTCGGTTGACTAGAATTGTAGTTTTATGCGTTTAACGCGAGGGTCGATGTGATTAATGACCAATTAAGCTCGGGGGAACTTGGTTTGATGTACGGGCTGTTGGAAAATCATTTTTATAAGTTATGGGGCTGAATTGGTTATCGGTTGCTCAAACGGGTCGGTACAACGCGCAATTACGTTTATTGAATAGTTGGTGCGTTGTACTTGCGAGTTACCGACCCATTTGACTCGTGTAGCGTCGTGTGGACTTGTTGTCTGTGATTTTATCATGTTGGGTCCACACGGGGCTGAGTTGGATGTTAATGGCCTAAACGACTCTTAGATGTGTGTGTTAGTGTCACCTAGTGCTTCCGAGGGTAAATTGGGAATTCTTTATTTCCGGGAGTATCTAAGGGTCGTGTTGGTGAATTTAAGGCCTCGGGGGCTGTTATGATTGAGTTTGATGAGGTCGAGGTTTTAGGTAACTCGAACCATGTTCGAACATCTCGTAGGATAAAGAGTCTGTTCGATGTCGTTTGTAATGTTTGTATGTAAACCGACAGGTGGTTGAGTTTTGGGATTATCTAGCTCGTGGTGAATACGTGTCTTGTGTCAGGTGAGTTTATGATGCCCCCTTTTTACTCTTTTAAGATTTTGGGCTAGCATGCACACCTAAGCTATTTTGCTTGATGAATTGTTTAAAATTATTTTGGATGCGCTTACTTGTATAGTGTAGGCCTTGAGATGATATTATCGTACGTATGTATGTATGTATGTATTATTGTATGGCTAATAGGCGATGTTAGTTGTCGTTATCGACTACGGATGTTACCTGTGCCAACTTTGTGTTTGCATACGTTGGATGATATGTTACGTGTTTGGGTTGTACGTGTGCTCGACCCTGATGTTATTACTTGGATGAGATGTTACGTGTTTGGGTTGTACGTGTTCTCGACCCTGATGTTATTACTTGGATGAAGTATACGTAGGTATATAATTATAAGGATGTTTATATATACTTACAAGGATGTTTATATATAATTATAAGAATGTTCATATATACTTATAAGGATGTTTATATATAATTATAAGGATGTTTATATGTAATTATAAGTACGTTCATATATACTTACAAGGATGTTTATATATAATTATAAGGATTCTCATATATGATTATAAGGATGTTTATATACATATACAAGGATGATTACTTATTATTGATGATGGCCTAACTGTTGTAACCCGTTTTATTTTTAAAACTCTTGGAATGATTATGACTATTATTATTTTAGATGTCAATTATTAAAAATTGAACTCTCCCAGCTCAAGCTGACTTTGTGTGCATGTTAGTGTGAGTTTCAGGTTAGGAGGAGTATGCGTTTCCGCTTGGACGTGCACGAGGCTACTTGGACGGTGGAGGGCATACTTAGTCGGAAGTTTTAATGATGAACACTTTTCATTTAATGTTTTATTAAATACATTGAAGTTTGGTTTTGGGCATAATTCTCGGGTTTTGGGAACTTGTTTTAATAATTATGATTTTCCGCTGAATTATACTCTGAAATGGTTTTCAAAATGAAATGAATTGTTTTGGGTTTAAGAATTTTGTAAGTTTCGTGTATGATCACCAAATGTAGGATTCCTGGGATTCGGGGTCTTACATAGATGAACAGGTAAGTTTTAGTACGTATCTTCGGACGTGTATTAATAAGTAAGTGAACGTAATGTATGTTAATTAACTAGAACTCACTCAGCGTAGCTGACTTTTTGTATACACGCAGGCAAGTAGAATGAGACAAGTTGCTTGATGAGGACACATGGCAATAAGAGGAAGACTAACATCGCTATGAAGAAGACACCCGTGTCATTTATGTTTTATGTTTAAGACTTATGTTATGTTATTTTAAGACAAGATGTTTATGTTATGTATGAATGAATGACTATTATTTCCGCGAAATGTTTTAATTAACACTGATTTTACGAATTATGTGAATGAGTAAATCTAACCAGCGAGAAAGTATGGCACCCGGGTCGGGGGCCTTACAACCCGGGTGCCATACAACTTGGGTTCGGCTCGATTGGGTACAATCATAACCATTCAGTTGGTACACTATGCGAGCCGAGCTCGATTTATGTTGACTATTTTGACCCGAGGTTCCACCCCGTCTCGAACCGAATCCTATCAGTTTTCATGTGCATTTTATTCATACTTTATCCAAACGTTTCAGCTCAAGGTTTATATCTTTCACACTTGTTTCGCTTAAGGTTTATTCGTGTCGGTTTGGTTCGTCTCGTTTCATTACTAACTTTCAAAAATCCATTCGTTCATATTCTTTTATTAGATCTTAAAAAAATAGAACAAGACGAGAATGAAATGGACATTGATGATTCTAATACATACTTATGGATTGAATTAGAATTGAAATCTTAAACGAATCTCCTAAAAATCTTGAATGGATAAAAAGGATGGAATGTTGATGTACAGGTGGTTTAGGTGTATGGGTGTGATAATGATTGGATAATGATGGTGAAATGATAAGGATAAGGATGATTTAAGGTTTTAGGGGTTTAAATGCCCAAAGGCTTTTAGGCCCAAATCACTCTCAAGTCCATTAAACTCTCATAATATTATCCATGCTTCACATATTATTTAATTAATTTAATTGACGCATCTCGACACGAAAACTAGAATAAACTCGAAATACTTTATTTACTTATTTATTAAAACGAGGACGTTACAATTATGCGTATAATTGCTTACATGTTAGATGGGATGCTAATATGGTTAGCGGCAGGGGGTGCTTAGGATGGATGATGTGCTGAATGCGGTCTATAAAAACCTAACCTAACTTAGACACTCTAGTTTTAAATTTGCAAATCTAGACTCTCCTAATGCCAGACCACTAGACAGACAAGTGTACCTATCGACTGCAGTAAAGCCTAATTAAGTCCGGATATCGAACCCACAGGACACCAGCGACACCTAAACTAGACTCTGACTAATAACTTAAATAAATAGATTTAATTGATTTTTGTGTTTTTTTATATTAATTATAAACTAAATAATACTTAACTAAAACTGACACGGAGGACGGGACTATAAATTGGACAGGAACTTATATAGGGGGAAACAACTACCTAGGTAAGGAATTCTACTAGTAAACTCGTAAACTCTCAGAATTAGATTTATGACTGTTAACCGGATTCTAAAAATATGAAACTTAAGGAATAACTAAAGTATGCTAGATCACCTCCTGGTCTCACCAACAATACCTAAGAACCCTAAATATCATGTAAGCTCAACGGTTTAATGGTTCGGATCACCTCCCGGTCTCACCTTACCTAACTATGCTAAAGTACCCAAAGATTAAATCACCTCCCGGTCTCTCTAATAACAATATACCCTAAGGCGTAAAGGGGTATTCTTATTTAATTCGGTTATAATTCTGATCTATAAGAATCTAAAGGAATCTAGGGTAACTCACTCTCGTGCAATCACTACCCAAACCCGCAAAAGACCAAAACAGACGACACTTAATTACCTCCCGATCTCTCAAGTGGCAGAATATAAGGTATCTCTAAACTCTCAACTACCGTTCCTATGGAATATGTTAACAATAAACCATAAACTAGTTGTAAACACACACTAAACAACCTAATACGCATCCATACGTGAAAGACGTTCACAAAGACACATATGGAGCAATAAATCAATCATAAATTAATACCAAATACGCATACGCATCATAACCAAAGACAATAAAAACTTTTACCAAAGCAAAAACCAATCAATAAACAATCCAAAACAAAAAATAAAACAAGTCTAAATAGTATTCATCAAAAGCCAGGCAGTATCATATTTTAGGCTCTCGTAATTATGAATGAAACAAGCATAAAATATATATAGAGGTTCATCAAATAATATAATATATGAGACCAGCTAGCTTGCTTTTAATTCCTTTTCTTTTGTTCGAATTCCAGAAGCCACCACTTCCTAGGGTGTGCTTCCTTTTGTTCCAAACTCCAGCCACCAAGGGTGGCCCCTTGACTTTGTGAATTTGTTTGTTGTCGTGGTCTCCTAACAGGAGCCGACCACCCAGATAATTGTGGTGTCACACTATAATTAATAATAAAACCCTTCCACTTCATTCCTTATGGGCTTCTTGATATCTTCTCGGGTTGTCGCAGCATGTCTCGAAGGTCCAAATTATGATGGCTCACGGCCCACATAGTTGCCATCAGTTTAGTTTTACATTTGATGCTGGCAACGAAACAAACAAATATAAAATATATAATTTTAATTATCATTATTAAATTTTACGTGACATTAGTAAAATAATTTTTTTTCTTTCAATTTATGGATAATAATGATTACAAGAATATATAAAAACTATATTTATTTATTTGTTAGTCCCAAGCTTAATAAAAATACACCATTGTTTTTGCTCGTTGACTCTCGAAACCTTTAATATTTAAATATGAACCAATTATGACTTGTATCTTTGTAAAAACAAACCTAAAGTTATTTCGAAGTTTAGCAAATATTTATAATATTTATATATAATTTTACCCATATCAATATGCGGGTAAAGTAAACGATTAATAACACTTGATCAACGTTATTAGCAGTTTATTCTTACCTTTCATGTTCTAAACGCTACTTGTGCTTGACTGTGTTAGGGTTCTGTCTTTGTAGGGATAGGATATGGCTAATGCTCGTGTTGAGTGCGTTAAGTTCATCTCATTCCTTAAATTCTCCCATTCATTCCTTATCCTCTTGAATGCTATGCGCGTAATTTTTTAGCTGAGGCGTAGCATGCTGTCACTCTAGGTTTTCTTTTTTACTTGTCGAGCTGCAGGCTTCGGTCATGTTTGACTCAGGTACCAGTAGGAATTTTTCCTCTACCGTCCTCTTGTACGATTAGATGATTAGGTTTCGTCTCTATCTGTAAGGGCCCGTCACCGGTAACCATACTTTCGTGTTGGATTTACTCATAAACGCAGTTCTAAATATCAGAGTTAATTAAACATTCGCGGAATTTAAAAACTTTCATAAAACATTTCATAACAAAACACGTCTTGTATTAAAACATCATTTTGTCTTTCAAAATAAACGAAACATTAAACTTAAATGTCTTGAGTCTTTCGATGCCAGCCTCTTATTCAGTGCCACGTGTCTCCTCAAGCGAGCTGCCTCATCCTACTCACCTGCGTGCATACTAAAAGTCAGCTACGCTGAGTGAGTTCTAGTTAATCACATAATCATACAATACATTCTTACATTTCATACTTAACCTCTTAACTTTCTTTCGTACACACCTAAGTGCATATACTTTCATTCTTACCTTCGTACTTTCTTTACATACATAATCATACGTTTTAAAGAGCCTTTCGCCCTATAACCTCACAGATATTATAAGGGTCTGGTCCCTAACATCACAGATATTAGAAGGGTCTGGTCCCTAACATCACAGATATTATAAGGGTCTGGTCCCTAACATCACAGATATTATAAGGGTCTGGTCCCTAACATCACAGATATTATAAGGGTCTGGTCCCTAACATCACAGATATTATAAGGGTCTGGTCCCTAACATCACAGATATTATAAGGGTCTGGACCCTAACATCACAGATATTATAAGGGTCTGGTCCCTAGTTCTCGAATATTCGTAGGGTTCGATTCCCTCTTCGTTACCATACAATCATCTTTTCCTTCTTTTATTAACTTTATTACGTTCATACACATAAGCATACATATCATACTTCCCTTATATATAGCGTTACAACCTGACAGTACGTGCAATATCCGAAGATCGTTCACGTACCATCAAGCAATCATTCATACATATCACATATATCACATATGGCATACACTTATCACTTAGGATAAATGTATTAACAACACATCGAGTATGCACACAGCCCCGGAAACATAACAAGGAATGGGGCTAGAAACTCACCTGAACACGGTTACGTTCACCGTTAATCGTAATCCCTTTCTTCAGTTGTGCACGGCTGACTGTATAACAAGTATACGTATCAATTAACTATCACTTCTCATATTGCATTTCTATCTTTATATGACCCACAACGAACGAGGGTCCGGGGGCAGCGCCCCTGGCAGCGGGGTCTAGGGGCGGCAGCCCCTAGCAAGGTCCAAGGGGCAGAGCCCCTGGCTGGGGTCGAGCTGCAAGGTCAGCTTGGAAAAATTTTATTTCCCTTAACTGTCTTAACACATTTTTCATTAGGTTTTTAATTTATTTTCTAATCGAATTTGACTTTAGGCGAAGTTATCAGTTAGGCGAACTTGGCCTTAAGCGAAGTTATCAATTAGGCGAACTTGGCCTCAGGCGAAGTTACCAGTTAGGCGAACTTGGCCGTAAGCGAAGTTATCAATTAGGCGAACTTGGCCTCAGGCGAAGTGACCAGTTAGGCGAACTTGGCCGTAAGCGAAGTTATCAATTAGGCGAACTTGGCCTCAGGCGATGTTATCGCTTTGAAGGCGAAGTTATCGCTTTGAAGGCAAAGTTATCGCTTTGAAGGCGAAGTTGCCCAGTTCAGCCGATGTTTGGTTTCTATCAAGCATTTTTGGCGATTTTAACACCCTTGTTATGGTTCAACATCACCCACTACGTTCCCCAACCGTTTTCGGTCGTTTATACACTATAAAGCTTGGATCTTTAAACTTCAAAGATCAAGAATCATACATTTTTGAGCTTGTTTGGATCTCGTTTAACTTGTTTAATCACAACTAATCGCTCTCCCTCTCTCGGATCTTGTTCGTTCCTCTCCTCGGCCGCCGGCGGTGTGTGTGGTGTGTGTGTGTTTTGGAGTGTTAGAAAATAAGATGGAATGAATGATAGTTTAGGGTTTAGGGGATATTTATATCCCTTAAAGCCCATGGACCTAAGGCCCATTCTCATTTAACCTATCTCAATTAATCTAAGTTCATGATCCGCTCCTTACTCGATATTAAATAATTAGTAACGCGAAATCACTAAACATAACTTTCTTTATTCAACATTAAAATTTTAAGATGTTACACTATCCGCGTCCGTTCTTGTTGCGACGGGATTCGAGGACGAATCCCATTGTTAGTAGGGTGGAGTTGTAATGCCTGTTAATTTCTGTTAAAAGATTTAAGCATTGTAAAGTGTTGGTACATAGATGTCAGTAGTTCATATGTATAAAGTCTGTAATCGAGTCTGTAATATTGTTTATGTAATTGTTTGTGTAACAGCGAAGTTGTTGACAAGTTCGCTTAGGCGAACTTGTTAACCAAGCGAAGTTGTTGACAAGTTCGCCTAGGCGAACTTGTTCAACGAGCGAAGTTATTGACAACTTCGCCTGAGGCGAAGTTGTCGTGTATATAAGTAACCTACGGGTTACTGTTTAGAGTTCGGTTTTTTTAGAGAGTTTGTTACAGAGTTTGTGATAGTTGTGATCATTTCACGTGTCAGTGTCTGTAATAGACGTGGTTCGAGTTATAATATAACGTGGTTTCGTTTGTATCGTGTGTTCGTGTGTTAACTATTCTACGCTCGTATCTACCCACGCAGGGATTCCGCACCTGCGTAGATAGCGATATCCCGTGTACGATCCGTCCAGGAACCTACAATTGGTATCAGAGCCTTTGGCTCAATTGTGAGGTTCGGGATTTCACGCGGGTGTAGAAAACGTCTCGTTTGACCTATTCGCGGTACACGTTTTCGTTGGGATTGTGTTATACTCACCTTATACAGTCATATTCAAGCCGTTACACCGACCGGAAACTGCTAAATCGTCGAAAACAGATCTGAATATTTTCAGTGTTCTTCGGGCGAAGTTGCTGTTCTTCAGGCGAAGTTGCCGTCACTGGAATTAGGGTTTCGGCGAAGATATAAGGTTAAGCGAAGTTATCCACAACTTCGCCTACCTCATAAGTTCGCCTAAGCGAAGTTATCCTCAACTTCGCTTACCTCCTAAGTTCGCTTATCTTAAGCGAAGTTATTCTCAACTTCGCCAAGTCACGCGAATTTAAGAATTTTCCAGCGAAGTTAACACTTAAGCGAAGTTAGCCTTAACTTCGCCTATAGTACTGTTTGGAAGAATTTTTTTTTGAATTTTCGGGTTTTTCTTGTTTTCGCGAAGATGTCGCCGATTAACATCTCAGAGTTAGACAAAATGGAAGTTGAAGCGGGGTCGGCTACTAAGGCCCCAAGGTTGATGAAAGGAACAGACTTCGTAGCGTGGAAAGATAGATTCATTCAGTATATTAAATACCAGGATGCAAAGATGTGGGTGTGCATCCAGGATGGATATATTCCACCGACAATGGAGTACGAAGGTCGTGATGTGGTTAAGAAGTACAGCAAGATGGAGGAAGAAGAGAAGAAAATGTATGAGGCCGAGAGCAAGGCCCATCCTGCAATTACTATGGCTCTTCCTCAAGAGGTTCTCCATACATTCCGGAAGTACACTTCTGCACGAGAGCTTTGGATGCTCTTGAGAATAGATTCGAAGGGAACGTGGGTATTCGTGCCTCGAAGATTAAGCTGTTAAAGACCCAGTTCTCTGTTTTCAAGTATTTGAAGAACGAATCCCTCGATGATATTATCACCCGATATTATCATCTAATGACAGAGCTGAACAACTATTCTATTGCTTACAGAGAGGAGGAAATAGTTGAGAAGCTTCTCGATGCTCTCCCACCGAAGTGGGAAATGTACACAGTTCTAATGAGGGAAGACAAAGACTTTCACAATTACGACTTGGAGACAGCAGTAAACAAGCTCAGAACCTTTGAGCTTAATATGGTTCGTAAAGAAACACCAACGGATCAGGTTCAAGACCCTGGTATGTATGGTGCCAAAGTTAACTCAGGCTCAAGTTCGAAGCCTGACTCTGCTACTTACTACTCCAAAGGAGAGTCTGGTTCTGACTCTTCTCATGAAGGAAATGTGTCTGTAAACATGAACGGTGATGTTTGCTTCGTTGCTGGAGGATCAAGTGCTTCGAAACCTCAAGCATCCACAAGTAGTTTCTCTCCCAGTGCTTCAAGCAATAACTACACTAAGATGCCAATGAGTGTCAAATCTGCTGAAGAGCAGTTTGCAGTCTATGCATCTTTTATTGCTTCTTACGAGAACTACATACAAGGGAAGATTGTGGACCCTGCTGTTTTGGAAGAAGACTATGACCAGATCGATCCTGATGATCTGGAGGAGATGGATATGCAGTGGCAGATGGCGATGATAGTCAGAAGAGTGAAGCGTTTCATGAAGAAGACTGGCAGAAAGTTCGTAGGTGGAAAGCCAGGATTTGACAAGTCAAGGGTGAGGTGTTACAATTGCCAACAGAATGGACACTTTGCAAAGGAGTGCACTAATGCACGGGTTGAACGTAGTCAGGGGAGGACTACACAGCAAAGTGGGAATAACAATGGGAATAACGCCATGATGTCTGATGCTGGTGAATACAATTGGAACATGTTCTCTGGAGAACTCTTTGAGAAGGCACACATGGCGAAGGTTGCAGCTGAGGAATGTTTGAAAGCTGCTGAAAATGAAGAAGCACTTATGGCTGATGATCAGAACACCGAGGTATGTACTAAATCTATCTGTACTAAGTGTGAGAACTTGTCTGAACAGCTTGCAACAATTACTGATCAGTATGTTAAATTGGATGCCGAATTTAAAACCTTGAAAGAAGATCATCATTTTACAAAGGCAAGAGAAAATAATTATAAAATAAAAATTAAAGCTTGTGAAAAAGACGTTAAAATTAGCTGAAAAAATTGATGTGATCGATCTAAGCTACGAGGTTTTAGAAGAGAAAACCAAATTAATCGCTGAAAAGGAAAAACAGATTGCTGACCACCAGGTAAAAGTGGTGGAACTAAATAGGAAACTGGAGTAATTCCGGAATTCCTCTGCTATTCTTGATCACCTCGTCAGTGATCAAGGTTCCTCACCTAAAAGGGGAGGAATTGGTTACCATGAGGTTCCACCACCATATAACCATAATTATACTTTCAATCCTAGTGTTCATGAATCTGTTAATTTTGTAGCTGATCAGACAGGTACTGCTAAGGAAACTGGTAAAGTACCGGAAGTTAGTAAAGGCGAAACAAGTTCGCCTGTCTCAAAAATTAAAATTTCAAGTCCAGTCTCATCTGATTCGGATAAGTCATCCGAGTCGGGTAAGACAAAAGAGAAGGAAGTATTACTCACTAGTGGAGAAAAGGTTAAATCAACTCAAAAGAGTACTCCACTCAACCCATATATCCCACCTTATGTGAGACGTACGGGTGGTAATAATCCCTCCACATCTAAAACATCTGTTGAAAAGAAAGCTGAATATAGATGTTGTTTTAGATGTAATCAAACAGGGCACCTTGTTGCTGATTGCCCTCTGAAGCAGCGTTTCAGAGAGGTGAGGCCCTCGAAAACTGAGACTAAGGTTTTTAGTAATCGTTTAAATGTTAAAAATGAAAACCATTCAAATTTGAGATATAATACCGGTTTTCAAAGAAACACATCTCGTTTCACACTACTAATAACCAAACCAAATGCAATAATTCTTTTGATTCTCTTAATGTTCGTCGGTTTGGTTGGCCTCACTATCAGTCACCAAGGAGGTATCCTGTTAGGACTTGTGGAAATTTTTCAAATGCTAACTTTGGTCAGTCAAGGTGTGTGAGTTCTAATAAGAAGGTTAGTCGACCCAAGACCAAGAGGTCTTGGGTCCCCAAATTTTAATAATCTCTTTTGTTTGTGCAGGAACAGTTGAACAGGGCGTCCAAGAATCTTTGGGTTGTGGACAGCGGCTGTTCCCGCCACATGACTGGTAACAAGGATTTGTTACAAGATTTAAAACCTGTTCAAGGGGCAAGAGTCAGTTTTGCTGGTGAGAGTGGAGGCAGAATAACTGGAAGGGGTACGGTAACTAACGGGAAGATGACGTTAGAAAATGTGAACTTTGTTGAAGAACTGAAGCACAATCTGCTGAGTGTGTCGCAGATTTGTGATAAAGATTATACCGTACACTTCACAAAGACTGATGCGATTGTGTTAAAGCCTGGTTTTCAAATACCAGAGGAGTGGATAGTAATGAAGGCCCCACGTGATCGAAATACGTATATGATGGATTTAAGTTCAACTGAAATGTCAACGGAAGAATCGTGCCTTTTGACGAAAGCAAGCGAATCGGAATCTGAACTGTGGCACAGGAGAATGGGGCACATTCATCTTCGGAAGATGAACCATATTGTCAGACATTGGCTTGTGTTGGGTGTTCCCTTAAAAAGTTTCAATTTTGAAGACAAATGTCTTGCGTGCAAAAAGGGAAAGCAGCACAAGAAGTCCCATCTCACCAAGAAAGTAAACTCAATTGCTAGTACACTAGAGCTGCTTCACATGGATCTCTTCGGTCCTGTGAATGTAAGAAGTCTAGGTGGTACAACTTATTGCTTGGTGATTACTGATGACTACTCACGATACTCGTGGGTATACTTCCTGAAATCGAAGGACGAAACGGCTCAACTGGTGAAGAATCTGATTACCAAAGTTGAGAACATTATGGATAAACGAGTGAAGTTCATCAGAAGTGACAATGGTTCCGAGTTTAAAAATTTTGAAATGGAGATCTTCTGTCTGTCAAGAGGGATTGAACACCAATTCAGCGCTCCGTATACTCCGCAACAGAATGGAGTGGCTGAAAGGAAGAATAGAACTTTAATTGAAGGAGCCAGAACAATGCTGGCTGATTCGAAGCTTCCGGTGATATTCTGGGCTGAAGCTGTTTCTACAGCTTGCTATGTCCTGAATAGAGTGTTAACGGTAAAAAGACTTAATAAAACATGCTACGAGCTGATGCATGGAAGAAAGCCCAATTTGTGTGGACTTGAAGCTTTCGGGTCCCCGTGTTCAATTTTAAAGGCACATTCAAAGTTTGGTGAAGCAGCCGATGAAGGAATCTTAGTCGGCTATGAAGTTGGGACTCCCAACACGCGTATCTTTAATACAACGAACAGCAAGGTTGAAGTGGTATGTAACACCGACATTACAAGTTACAGATCGCCAAGACCGAGCATCGGACCTCCTGGGATTTTTGACTATGATAGGCTCTTTAAGTCTTTTAACATACCTGATTTGGTTCGTACAGAAGAAGAAGAACGTGTTGCTACGAAGATGATTCTAGATGAGGAGGAGAATTTGGCACATAGACAGCTATTTGATGATGGTCAACCTTCCTCATCAAATTCTATCGGTTCCCCTGCTGTCCCTCCTGAAGAAGAGTTTATTAATCCTTTTCACTCTCAGCCAGAAACAACCATTGATGAGCTCTCTACTAATTTAGAAGATAATTTGCATGTCGGTGCTGTGCCGACCACGAGAATTCACAAAGATCACCCTCTGGAGAATGTTATAGGTGATGTGTCCTCCAGTGTACAAACCAGAAGTAGCTTGAATCAACACACCTGTGTTTATACAAGCATTAAGGAAACGGGTATAATGAACGAATGTTTGTACTCATGCTTTATTAGCCAGATTGAACCGAAAAATTATCAAATGGCTCTTAAGGACAGCTCGTGGGTTGAGGCCATGCAAGAAGAGTTGGCTCAATTTAAGAAGATGGAAGTTTGGACTTTGGTTGAAAAACCAAGGCATGTGCATGCGATAGGCACAAAGTGGGTGTTTAAGTGCAAGAGAGATGAAAAGGGGATAATAATAAGAAACAAGGCGAGACTGGTCGTTAAAGGATTTAATCAGCAAGAGGGGATAGACTATAATGAAGTGTTCGCTCCGGTGGCCAGGTTGGAAGCAATAAGATTGTTTTTGGCGTTTGCTGCTTTCAAGAAGATGAAAGTGTTTCAGTTGGACGTGAAGAGTGCGTTCCTCAATGGGAAAGTTGATGAGGTTGTGTATGTTGAGCAACCTCCGGGTTTTCCTGACCAAGACTTTCCTGATCACGTATACAAGTTGAGCAAGGCGCTGTATGGATTACATCAGGCACCTCGTGCCTGGTATTCAACGTTATCGGACTACTTGCTAGAGAATGGTTTTGAAAGGGGTTTGATTGATAGCACACTGTTTGTGAAGAGAGATGGAAGTGACTTCCTGCTAGTTCAAGTCTACGTGGATGACAACATATTTGCTGCATCAAGAGTCTCCATGTGTCAGGATTTTGAGGCTGTCATGAAGAAAAGATTTGAGATGAGTGCCATGGGTGAACTAACGTTCTTTTTAGGTTTGCAGGTTGATCAAAAGAAGGATGGGATGTTCATTCATCAAACAAAATATGTTCATGATGTCCTCAAGCGTTTCAAGATGGAGGACTCTTCTCCATTTGACACTCTAATTTGCGTCAACCACAAGTTGGGAGCTGAAGTAGACGGTGACGCAGATGTGGATCCAACTCTGTATCGGGCTAAAATAGGTTCTTTGATGTATTTGACTGCTTCTAGGCCTGATATAATGTTTTCTGTTTGTCTTTGTGCTCGTTTTCAGGCAAACCCAAAGGAATCTCACATGAAAGGTGTGAAGAGGATTTTGCGGTATCTCAAAGGCAAGCCGAAGCTAGGGTTGTGGTACCCGAAGGTAGGAGACGTGGAACTGGTTGCGTATACGAATTCTGATTATGGAGGATGCAATCAGAGTCGGAAGTCGACTACAGGAGGATGTCAGTTTCTCGGTGGAAGATTAGTTTCCTGGCAGTGCAAGAAACAGACATCAGTCGCAATCTCAACGTGCGAAGCTGAATATATGGCAGCATCCAACTGCTGCTCTCTGGTTTTGTGGATTCAGCAACAATTGCGCGACTATGGTCTGAATTTCTTACTCACTCCTATTTTAATTGATAACACTGCTGCCATCTCAGTAATTAACAATCCCGTGAAACATAGTAAAACTAAACATATTGACATTCGTCATCATTTCATACGGGATTGTTCTGAGAAGAAACTGATTAAGGTCGAAAAGGTTGATACGCTAGAAAATTTCGCTGATTTATTTACAAAAGCGTTTGATAAATCCAGATTTCAAAACCTAATTGAGCTGAACGGGATGATCAATCCCGAGTAACCATGTTTTTATTGTGCTTATTTAAAAAAAAAAAAAAAAAAAAAAAAAAAAAAAAAACATCACTATTGCTTAAAATTAGTCGGTTACCTCAGTTTGATGGACATATCATCGAATATGTTTTGGTCCTCGTTTCTACTTGTAGAGAATGAGGGTCGCCATTAACCAGACGACTGAAAGTGACCGGGGCGGTTATGATGTGTTTTCTTTCTATCGCTGAAAATTAGTCGGTCATACTTAGTTAGAAGGACACATACTTGTATGTGGTCGGTCCAGTTGATCCATTGGATCTTCAGGATTGCCGTTTATCTGAAGACTTTGACGTGATCGGGGCGATTGAAGTCAAATTTTTTTAGAGGGAAATGAAATTACTTTTCAAGTCTACTACTTCGTTTGAAGCACCTTTGCTATGTTAAACGGAAAATTGATCCAACCATGGAAAATGATAGATAAACTAGCTTTGTGTGCTTAACTAGTGAAGTTATTAGGCTTAAAAGGCTTTAGGACAATCATTGTATGTCATGGTAACTTTTTATGGTGCGTAAAAGTAGATGTGATACAAACTAATTTTACTTGATTTTACGTGGAAACTCCTTAAGAGTTTTGCGTGTCTTCATATATATCTTTTCGAATGATAGGCAGAAAAGCGATTACCCAGTCATACACGA
This sequence comes from Bidens hawaiensis, assembly GCF_021521415.1. Taxonomy (NCBI): domain Eukaryota; kingdom Viridiplantae; phylum Streptophyta; class Magnoliopsida; order Asterales; family Asteraceae; genus Bidens; species Bidens hawaiensis. The sequence goes on from NW_027495863.1 coordinate 63,871, forward strand.
GCCCATGTGTGTTCTGATTCCCGTGAAGAAAGCGTTTCAAGACACTGCAGTGATCCAGATTCGGGACTTGCAGTTAATTTCTACTTTGAAGTCTATGTTGTTAAAAAAAAAAAAAAAAAAAAAAAAAAATCGTTATTGTAACATATTAGTGATCATAAAATCAAGACTTCTCTATCCTAGAGCAAGAAGAAGAACGGGAACCAGAAGAATAGTACATACAAGTTAATCAGACACTATGGGTCGAAGTCAACTCGGGGTGACTTGGGGAAAGCCAAATACGCTTTGAGGATAGATAGGAGGCATCAATATTTCTGAGTTGTTGCCCACTTAAATTTTAAGGATTAATTGAACCTAACTCGTATCACAGAAACGATGAAAACCATCTTAAGTATATTACCTGCTTACAACCTGTCTCTATATGTCACAATACAGCTAAACACGGATCTATGTAACAGTCATGTAGTTAGTATGATTCATGTTAGGATCTTTTCTGAAACGTGGTGTCCCTGACTAGACTGAAATTTGATCCCTTATTCGTTAAATTTTTATAAGTTTTTCCTATTTTTGTAGTAGTATTATTTTATAACTGGTTACTTAGACATGATCATTTTAGTTTAACTCTTTTTGGAAGTTTCAAAAGTTAATTGCAAAATGTTCAAACTTAAAGGTTTGATTTTGAAATTATAGGCGAAGTTGTTGAATCAGGCGAACTTGTGCTTAACTTCGCCTAGGCGAAGTTATCCGTAACTTCGCCTGAACTACACTGACCCTATATAAGGATTTTTTAAACAGTGAAATTCATTATTTTCAAAAAATCCAGCGAACTTAAGCAGAGCTTTTCCGGCGAACTTACCATCTTTTTCGATTTCGATCTTCGTTTCCAGTTTCTATTATCAGTTGAGGATATGGCTGCTGTTGGAGGAGCTGGTGGTGATGACGGTGACGATCAGAGGCAATTCTTTCCAGCTCATAACCAGTTCATCACTCTAGATCCAGATGCAAAAGGCGTGGAGGACTACAGGGAGATTATTACTTTTCTCCTGCGCTCAAGAATATTTCACGCTATCACAACTACCCTGCCTATTTCACTACCGAATATAGAAGACTTTTGGCAGACGGTAGAGTATGATTGCCGGGTTGAGCCCCCGGTGATGCGAGCCACCGTTAATGGTCAAGTTGTTCAGTTTTCCTCTGAACACATACGGGTGGCGTTGCAATTTGGAGAAGAAACAAGAGATGACCCAACGGAGTTTGTTGCTCCTTTTCGTGATGGCGCGTTCCTAAGGATGGGGTATTCAGGTCTCTTAGGGGATACACAGCGAAGGAAAGGATTTTTATTAGATCAGTGGCGCTTCCTAATGCACGTCATGATAGTATGTATGTCAGGACGGAAGGCGGGCACTGATGGAATGGGTGCAACGATGCAGTCTGCTATGACTGCCCTGACTTACAATAAAAGATATTCTTTTAGTCAGATGATCTTTTACGAGATCGATCGTCAGAGGAGGGCTGTGGCGCGTGAGCGGTTTACAATGTATCCACGATTCCTACAGATGATTTTAAATCATGTGGCTCCGTCGCTACCTCAAAGACGCCCTATTCGATACGTGGAATGTGTGACGAAACGTATCTTTGCTCAGTGTCGCACTTCCAGCGCACGAAGCAAGCCTGAGCTGCGTCCCAGGCATACTCCGCTTTTTGGGTATCTTATAAACCCGGAGTATGTGCCTGCGGCAGGGGACGAGTTTAGGGACCCAAGACAACAACAGGCGGCAGCACCCCAGGCTGTATCAGCTGCGCCTGCTGTATCTACTGCTGTATCTGCTGATGTGCCAGCTTCTGAGATTGATCTTGACGCCATGTTCGGCGGGCAAGGGTTGTTTGATATGGACCGGTTTGATCCACATGAGAATATTCCAGTCTCGGGTCCACAAGCTGATTTTGATGATGTGATGGAAGAGGCCAGACAGATGATGGTGAGGCATGAGAGAACGGTGGGTAAGAAGAAGAGAATTGTTGACGATGACGATGAGGAAGATGATGAAGAAGAAGCTGTGCAGCTGGTGAGAAAGCGCTCACGAAGGAAAACGACAGGTATGGGTGTAGGAGCCGGAGAGACTTCTAGGTTTGCACGTTTTGCTCCACCTGCCTTGTCTGGTATGTCCCTTGTTCCTACCTCTGTGCAGGTATCGACTACAAGCGCTACGGTTGTTCCCGTAGTGGCTACATCGTCGGCTGACACTCCATCGGTCACGGCCTTCCAGACGTCGGCTCCAGCAATTGTGTCTCTACCACCTCCAACGTTTACTCCATCGGTGGTAGTAGCACGATTTGTTGAGTCTACGGTCACCACTACTGCAGGAGTATCGGGTACGGTACCACCTGCGGACACGCCCTCTTCTGACTCGGAACGGATAGCTTCACTAGAGCGGATTGTAGCTGAGCAGTCAAAGACTATTCAAAGCCTAGTGGAAGCAAATCAACTGCAGGCATCCCTCCTGGCTGAGCACGGGAAAATCATAGATGCCTTGAAAGCGTTCTTGGCATCTCAGGGGGAGATGAGCTGTAGAGGTGATGAGTTGAGGACCAAGCGTAGAGAAGACCGAGACGATGATCCCAATGCACCGGAAGGTGCAGGTGGTGAGCTGCCAAGAACTTCTCAAGCTCTTGGGGCTTCCACAGCTGAGGGGGAGTCTACCGAAGCGGCTGGTGGTGATGATGTAGTGATGGTGGAGGATGACGTGATCGATGCGCTGAAGGAACTTGATGATGACATGTTCAGCGACGATGTGTTATTTGATGAAGATGTTCTGCCAATCAGTGAGATTGAATAGATTGGTGCAGAAATTGTGGTAGAAGAAGTGATAGAAGAAGGGGAGATTGTTGAAGAAAACGTTGAACACGAGATCCCTGAGGTTGATAAAGCCGATGTGAGGGCTGAGATGGATGAGACTACTGAGTGGGAGGAGCAGCCTAGGTGGAAGGAAGGCTGTGCTCATTGGTTTGTCAAGACCAAGAAGCCTGCTGTTCCAGCCATGTTCAAGAAGAGCTATAACATTAAAGGCTATGTTGAGGCGAAGAAGGGGATCATCTGTTGGATTTATGATGAACAGATCAAGTTATTTGTGGTAAAACGTGATGATGACATTCAATACTTCAGGAGAATGTTGAGATCTTTCAACACGTTGCCGGAATGCGAGGTGAAAGATTTGGGCAGATTAGGCCTGATAAACAGAAGTGACAACAATATGGCGAGAATGATTGAGAAGATTGTGTGGAAAGAAGGTGTAAAAGATAAAAAGTTTGAACTTCTGAAGCCTCAAAAGGGAAGTTAGTGGAAGATAAAGAGAGGGGATTGAGAGCAGATGGCAAGCCATGGATGGTGATGAAGTACAAGCCGATCCGATGCATCAAGGAGGTTCCAATGAAGAATATGCCTCAAGATGTGTTGAAGAATCTAAAATGGTGGTACGTTGATTGCCAGACTGCTGAAGCCGTGATGGAAGACGAAGATGAACAAGAAGTGCTGAGGGTGTATGACCCGATGCATCTTGTTAACTTATCGAAAGCTGATTTGCAAGCGTTGAACGAAAAGAAGATATTCTATATTCCTGCTTGGAAGGATGAAGCAAGGAAATATCAGCGAGTAGTCACGGTGTGTGTTAGAGAAGGAGTGCACGCATGAAGATACAGGATTACAAGACAAGAGCTGAAAGATCAAGATATGAAGCTACTGCCAAGGGGGAGTCTGTTGGTACATAGATGTCAGTAGTTCATATGTATAAAGTCTGTAATCGAGTCTGTAATATTGTTTATGTAATTGTTTGTGTAACAGCGAAGTTGTTGACAAGTTCGCTTAGGCGAACTTGTTAACCAAGCGAAGTTGTTGACAAGTTCGCCTAGGCGAACTTGTTCAACGAGCGAAGTTATTGACAACTTCGCCTGAGGCGAAGTTGTCGTGTATATAAGTAACCTACGGGTTACTGTTTAGAGTTCGGTTTTTTGAGAGTTTGTTTCAGTGTTCTTGATAGCTGTGATCATTTCACGTGTCAAGTGTCTGTAATAGACGTGGTTCGAGTTATAATATAACGTGGTTTTGTTTGTATCGTGTGTTCGTGTTTTAACTATTCTACACTCGTATCTACCCACGCAGGGATTCCGCACCTGCGTAGATAGCGATATCCCGTGTACGATCCGTCCAGGAACCTACATAAAGTTTGTATATTTTACCGAGACCGAGTTGGTGTTCTTAGGGGACCTCCATGCCATTCCCGAAAGCCGTGTTATCTAACCTTTGGCGCAAGACATCACATTTTAAAAGTTAAAGGGGCCTAAGTGTAACATTATTATAACAAAACCCTAACTCCATCTCTTCCTCCTCCATTGTTCCGATCGGCTAGAAGGGGCAGCCACCACACCTGCGTTTTTTCATTTTTCCGTCCACAGATTCGTACTTGTTTATTGTTTGGTCTGTAACTCGATGAAAATTGATTGTTTTTTATCGATTATTGATTCCATGATATTCTACTTTGAGTCTAGTTTCTAAAAAGGTATAATTTGTAATTTTTGGACAAGATTTGAATGGTTTTTATGATTTTATAAAATTTTATGTCAAAGCTGATGCGGGGTGACGGATTCTGATCTGTCTTCCCGACATCTTAACTCTTTTTTGACAAGTACAAATTGGTTGGTTGCACTTCTGGAACTTCATATTTTGAGTTATTATTACAACCCTATTGGAATCGTTTAATTTGGTTTGGTAATAATTTTTAAACAAATAAAACACTTTTTCTGCACACTGAAATAGCTGCACGTGCCTTTCTGTGTTGGAGGAATTTTTATGATTTTTGTGTGTACTAGAAAAATATAACAAAAATATTTTTATAAATCTAAGAAAATTATTCAACCCTGGTAAAAATTTCATAATTTATTCCTATGATTTTCCTATGTAATAAAATACATTTTTGCATGCTAAATCTGCTCCTTATACTCGTTATTGATCAATTCATTCGTTTTTAGGCTAAACCGGTGGCTCCCCAATTATGTTCTTTTCGAGCCTATTTAAAGTAAGGTTTTTCTCCGTCAACTTCCTAGGTATGTCATATAGGTCATACTTTAGTATCGTGAGCATTGAAGCCTGTTTGATTTGTCAATTGTCGTTAGATTGTAAACTAGGATTTCGGTTGTCTAGCTAGTTGATTGTTGCGTTTAGCGCGTTGTTTGAGGGAGTTAACAACCAATTCAGAAAGACTAGCCTCGGAATGTTTTACGAGCTGGGGAAAACTAAATTTTTATGTTAATGGGGCTGAATTGGTTGTCGGTTGCTCAAACGGGTCAGTACAACGCAAATTCGCGTTTAATTGGTACTTTGTGCGTTGTACAAGTGAATTGCCGAGCCATTCAACTTGTGTAGTGTCTTGTGGACTTGTTGGCTGTAATTATACTAAGTGTGGCCCACACGGGGCTGAGTTGGTTGCTAAGTGGATAATCAACTCGTAAACGTGAGTATTCAATACAATTAATAACTTTCGGATGTAGTTTGGAAATCCTTTGTTCCTGGAATAAACTAAGCTAGCGTTTGGTATGCAGGAATGACAGTAGGAATGGAATGATTAATTATGTGGGAATGAAAAAAGTGGTGTTTGGTTGCTCAATGGAATGGCATCATCCATTACACATGGAATCCCATTCCATCAAAACAATTCCTTCCCACCCCCCTTCTTTTTTTTCATTCCATTCCTCATTCTCCCTACTTTCTCAACAACACCACCACCACCACCACTCCATCGGCACCACCAACAACTCCGCCAAAACCACCACCGCTGCCACCACCGTCGCCACCGCCGCCATCATTTTCGTCGCAGGAGCTACCACCGTCGCCACTGTAGGGATTTTTTTTTTGGGGTTAGAAAGTATTTTGAGATATGAGTGTTTTTATTATTTCTATTTCACTTCACCAATTTTTTTAGATACCAAACAATAAAAATTAATAATTGATTTCATTCCTATAGGTTAACCAAACAAGACAAAAAAATGGTAATGATCAATTTCATTCCCTTGTCCATTCAATTCCTTCTCCCTTTCCATTTCCCCTTCATTCCATTATCTCCAACCAAACATACCCTAAGGGTGGTTTTGGTAAATGCATGGCCTCGGGGGCTGATGTAATTGAATTTGGTAAAGTCGAGGCTTTAGGTCAATCAAATCTTGTTATAACGCCTCGTAGGATAAACGAGACTGTATTGTTTAGTTAGTAATCCTTATGTGCAATCCGACAAGCTTGTGAATTGTGGACTTGATTAGAGGTTCTCTAGCTTGTTGGTAATTACATGGATCGTGTCAGGTGAGTTTCATGATGCCCTTTTTAAATCTTTTTACGTTTTGGGCTAGCGTACATACCTTATTACGATTTTACCAAGTTTTACTCGTTTAAACTATTTCGATGGTATTACAAAGCCTTATTCGTATTTATGGATTTATGAAACTATGTGTGAATTATATTTTAGACTCGTTTATGGTAATATATCGTTAAGGTTATATATATTACTCATGGTCTAGGCTCGAGGATACTATTAGGACTAGTATTAATTCCTAGATTATCCATTATGGATTACACGTGATGATATTGTTTGGTTGAATAATCGATTAAGATGTTTGTAAGTGTGTATTTGGATGTGTATGTTTTGATAAACTATGACCGGGTCAAATATATTACTCGGGGAGGACCCGAGGTGAGGAGGCTCGTGTTGCATGTTTATGTCCCGGTGGGTCAAATATATTACTTGAGTCCTTGACTTCATGCCTCGTGACTTGGGGTGAGGAGGCCCGCCGTCCTGCAAACCGTGATTGGGTCAAATATATTACTTGGGGAAGACCCGGGGTGAGGAGGCCCATATCACATGTTTAGGTTTGTTAAACCGTGACCAAGTCCAATATATTACTTGGAGAAGACCCGGGGTGAGGAGGCTCATGTTGCGTGATTTTGTTTTGTTAAAGAGTGACTGAGTCAAATATATTACTCAAGGAAGACTCGGGGAGGAGGCTTGTGTTGCGTGTTTGACCAAGAAAAGTTATTTATTTATTTATTTAATTATGATTTGACCAAGAAAAAATTATTTATTTATTTACTTATGATTTGACCAAGGAAAATTATTTATTTATTTACTTATGATTTTCTCCAACATTTTATATTTATTAATTTAAATTGATTTATGGATGTCACTTACAAAAACATGAACTCACTTAGCTTTAGTTGACTTTGTGTGTATGTTAGTTTGACTTGCAGGTTAAGGATTGGAGATAATCGCTTTGGACGTGCTAGAGACTACTCGTACGGTTGAAGACATTTGTAGTCGAGAACTTCTAAATAAAAAGAATGTTTTATTTTATCCTATTTTTGGTTTTGGGCACGTGTCCTCGGTTTTTGGGTTTTTACTACTTGACCTTTTCCGCTGTTGCTTACTCTAAATCGTTTTAATGAAATGAATATTTTTAATTCATATTTAACTTTGGGCACCTTTCCCGGTTTGTTTGGGAATTTTGATACCTATTAATCCGCTATTTATTTACTTTGAACTTGTTTTAAATAAAATGAATTTTTTTGGTTTTAAAATTTTATGAATTTTGGATATAATTACCAACTGTAGGATTCTCGGGATTCGGAGTCTTACAACTTTAACAGATCTTTAAAACTTCAAGAAATTAACGTCTCAGTTTGGGTAATCGTAGAATTAGAACACAACGTTTCAAGTTTCTTGAATAAGATATTCAGGGAATCATAAGTTTCATCCTTGGATTCCATCACCCACGAAAATCTGGAATAGTCATCAGTAACCACAAGACAGTAGAGTTTTCCCGTGATACTTTTGACATTCATCGGGCCAAAAAGATCTATGTGTAGACGTTCGAAGGGTAAGTTAATGAATTAACAAGCTTCCTTGGATGAGGTTTCTTCGTTTGTTTTCCCTTCTTGCAATCCAAACAATCATCATTCAGTTGAAAACCTCTCAAGTTCACTCCCTTAACCAAGTTATTATGAACCAAGTGGTTCATCTTCCTCACACTAATATGACCCATTCTCCGATGCCATAACACAGACTCCCATTCAAATGCCCTTGAAATAAAACATTGAGCAGACTCTGAAAATGTTGATGCAGTACCCATGTTAAGAACATAAAGATCATTATCTCGAGGAGCACGCATTAACACCCAGTCATCAGGTATTTTGAAACCTGGTTTCAAAATAAGACACCCCTTTTTCGTGAAATGAGTAGAGAAACTCTTATCACAGATTTGTGATATGCAGAGAAGATTATTCTCCAACTCCGAAATGTAGTTGACTTTATCTATTATTACTTTCCCGTTTGTCAACGAGCTTTCTCCAACAATCTGACCACCTTGGTTTCCTGCAAATCCAACATATCCTCCTCTAATTGATTTGACATCTTTAAGCAAGTGAAGAGTACCAGTCATGTGCCTTGAGGCTCCACTATCCATAATCCAACATAAGTCGTGGGATCTTGGAAGCCCCTGCACACACAGAAAACCGTTTTAACGAAACAAGGAAACCCACGCCTTCTTGGTCTTGGGTTGTTTGAAATTCTTATATAACAACCTAACATCTTCAATATCCGATTCACATGATAATAAATAATCACTTGTTACATGTGACTCAGATTCAACTTTCTTTTCTTTAACAATTATTGGAGGTTTTGTCACAGTTTTGGCCACCCAATTTTGACATAAGCTTGTTTCTTGCTGTAAAAAGTGGTTTGTGAAGTCTTGGAAATCTTATTTTTAAACACTTTACATATTACTACTATAATTCATGATTGTTAAAAAATAATAAGAAATACATAACAAAATGAGTTAGTTGGATTTATTATTCTACATTAGGCCTAGAGGGGACCCGTTGGATGGTAAAGACGGCGATTCTGTCATTTTAGTTTTATTTTGGCCACTATGGTAACAATTTTTCCAATTTTAACTTTACTTTTTTAATTATAAAAATGTCGCTTTCTTTTTCACTTGTCGGGGATAACGACAATTTGTGGGCTATTGGTTTTCATATAACGTGATTATTTGTGACTACTGGAATGATTCAGCAAGTGTCTAGCTCATTTTACGCTCGATATAGTGAACTAATTTCAATAATCGCATTTTTGAATAATTTATAATTTACCTAGTACACATGTGTACTATAATTCATGATTGTTAAAAAATCAAAATAACTACATAAAAAAAGAGTTAGTTTGATTTATTATTTTAAACTAGGCCTAGAGGGGACCCGTTGGATGGTTAAGACGGCGATTCTGTCATTTTAATTTTATTTTGGCCACTGTATTAACCATTTTTTCAATTTTAACTTAATTTTTTAATTATAAAAGTTTCACTTTCTATTTCACTTATCGGGGATAACGACGATTTGTGGGCTATTAGTTTTCATATAACGTGATTATTTGTGACTCGTGGAATGATTCAGCAGGTGTCTCGCGCATTTTACGCTCGATATAGTGAACTAATTTCATTAATCACATTTTTGAATAATTTATAATTTACCTAGTACGCATGTGTACTATAATACATGATTGTTAAAAAATAATAATAAATACATAAAAAAAAGAGTTAATCGGATTTATTATTTTACATTTGTCCTTAAGGGGACCAGTTGGATGGTTAAGACTGTGATTCTGTCATTTTAGTTTTATTTTGGACAATTTGGTAGCCATTTTTTCAATTTTAACTTTACTATTTTAATTATAAAAGTGTCGCTTTCTTTTTCACTTGTCGGGGATAACGACGATTTGTGGGCTATTGGTTTTCATATAACGTGATTATTTGTGACTCGTGGACTGATTCAGCAGGTGTCTCGCGCATTTTACGCTCGATATAGTGAACTAATTTCATTAATCAAATTTTTGAATAATTTATTATTTACCTTGTACATGTGTGTACTATAATTCATTATTGTTAAAAAATCAAAATAACTACATAAAAAAATGAGTTAGTTGTATTTATTATTTTACATTATGTCTAAAGGGACCAGTTGGATGGTTAAGACTGTGATTCTATTATTTAGTTTTATTTTGACCACTGTGGTAACCAGTTTTTCAATTTTAACTTTACTTTTTAAATTATAAAAGTGTCGCTTTTTTTCACTTATCCGGATTAGGACAATTTGTGGGATATTGGTTTTCGTATAACGTGATTATTTGTGATTCATGGAATGATTCAGCAGGTTTCTCGCGCATTTTACGCTCGATATAGTGAACTAATTTCATTGATCGCGCTTTTGAATAATTTATAATTTACCTATTACACATGTGTACTATAATTCATTAGTGTTAAAAATAATAATAAATACTAAAAAAAATTAGTTAGTTGGATTTATTATTTCACATTTGTCCTTTAAGGGACCAGTTGGATGGTTAAGACGGCGATTCTGTCATTTTAATTTTATTTTGGCCACTGTATTAACCATTTTTTCAATTTTAACTTAATTTTTTAATTATAAAAGTTTCACTTTCTATTTCACTAATCGGGGATAACGACGATTTGTGGGATATTAGTTTTCATATAATGAGATTATTTGCGATTCGTGGGATGATTCAGCAGGTCTCTCGCGCATTTTATGCTCGATATAGTGAACTAATTTAATTAATCGCATTTTTGAATAATTTACAATTTACCTAGTGCACATGTGTACTATAATTCATGATTGTTAAAAAACAATAATAAATACATAAAAAAAAGAGTTAATTGGATTTATTATTTACATTTGTCCTTGAGGAGACCAATTGGATGGTTAAGACTGTGATTCTGTCATTTTAATTTTATTTTGGCAAATGTGGTAACCATTTTTTCAATTTTAACTTTAACTTTTTAATTATAAAAGTGTCGCTTTCTTTGTCACTTATCGGGTATGACGACGATTTGTGGGCTATTAGTTTTCATATAATGTGATTAGTTGTGACTTGTGTAATGATTCAGCAGGTGTCTCGCGCATTTTAGGCTCGATATAGTGAACTAATTTCAATAATGGCATTTTTGAATAATTTTTAATTTACCTAGTACACATGTGTACTATAATTTATGATTGTTAAAAAATCAAAATAACTACATAAAAAAAGAGTTAGTTTGATTTATTATTTTACAATAGGCCTAGAGGGGACCCGTTGGATGGTTAAGAGTGTGATTCTGTCATTCTAGTTTTATTTTGGCCACTATGGTAACCGTTTTTTCAATTTTGACTTTACTTTTTTAGTTATAAAATTGTCGCTTTCTTTTTCACTTATCGGGGATAACGACGATTTGTGGGCTATTGGTTTTCATATAAAGTGATTATTTGTGACTCGTGGAATAATTCAGCATATGTCTCGCGTATTTTACGCTCGATATAGTGAACTAATTTCAGTAATCACATTTTTGAATAATTTATAATTTACCTAGTACACATGTGTATTATAATTCATGATTGTTAAAAAATAATAATCAATACATTAAAAAAAGAGTTAGTTGGATTTATTATTTTACATTAGGCCTAGAGGGGACCCGTTGGATGGTTAAGACGGCAATTCTGTCATTTTAGTTTTATTTTGCCCACCGCGGTAACCATTTTTTCAATTTTAACTTAATTTTTTAATTATAAAAGTGTCGTTTTCTATTTCACTTATCGGGGATAACGACGATTTGTGGAATATTGGTTTTCATATAACGTGTTTATTTGTGATTCGTGGAATGATTTAGTAGGTCTCTCGCGCATTTTACGCTCGATATAGTGAACTAATTTCATTAATAGCATTTTTGAATAATTTATAATTTACCTAGTACACATGTGTACTATAATTCCTTATTGTTAAAAAATAATTATAAATAATAGAAAAAGAGTTATTTGGATATATTATTTTAAATTAGGCCTACAGGGGACAGTTGGATGGTTAAGACGGTGATTCTGTCATTTTAGTTTTATTTTGGCAACTATGGAAACCATTTTTTCAATTTTAACTTTACTTTTTTATTTATAAAAGTGTCGCTTTGTTTTCACTTATCGGGGATAACGACAATTTGTGAGCTATTGGTTTTCATATAACGTGATTATTTGTGACTCGTGGAATAATTCAGCAAGTGTCTAGCTCATGTTACTCGCGATATAGTGAAATAAATTTCAATAATCGCATTTTTGAATAATTTATAATTTACCTAGTACACATGTATAATATAATTCATGATTGTTAAAAAATCAAAATAACTATATAAAAAAAGAGAGAGTTGTATTTATTATTTTACATTAGACCTAGAGGGGACCCGTTGGATTGTTAAGACGGAGCTTCTGTCATTTTAGTTCTATTTTGGCCAGTGTGGTAACCATTTTTTCAATTTTAACTTAATTTTAAAATTATAAAAGTGTTGCTTTCTATTTCACTTATCGGGTATAACGACGATTTGTGGGCTATTGGTTTTCATATAACTTGATTGTAACATCCTAAAATTTTAATGTTGAATAAAGAAAGTTATGTTTAGTGATTTCGCGTTATTGATTAATTAATATCGTGTAAGGAGCGGATCATGGACTTAGATTAATTGAGATGGGTTAAATGAGAATGGGCCTTAGGTCCATGGGCTTTAAGGGATATAAATATCCCCTAAACCCTAAACCATCACTCATTCCATCTTATTCTCTAACACACTCCAAAACACACACACACACCACATCACCGCCATACGGCCGGCGGCCGAGAGAGGAACGAACAAGATCCGAGAGAGAGAGAGAACGATTAGTTGTTATTAAATAAGTTAAACGAGATCCAAATGAGCACAAAAAGGTATGTTCTTGATCTTTAAAGTTTAAAGATCCAAGCTTTATAGTATACACGGGGTATATAAACGACCGAAAACGGTTGGGGAACGTAGTGGATGATGTTGAACCATAGCAAGGGTCTTAAAATCGCCAAAATGCTTGATGAAAACCAAACCCACGGCTGCACTGGGCAACTTCGCCTGCGACTGGGCGACTTCGCCTTCAAAGCGATAACTTCGCCTTCAAAGCTTAACTTCGCTTACGGCCAAGTTCGCCTAACTGGTAACTTCGCTTAAAGCTAAGTTCGCCTAAGGATTAACTTCGCCTAGAGCTAAGTTCGCCTAAGGATTAACTTCGCCTAAAGCTAAGTTCGCCTAAGGATTAACTTCGCCTAAAGCTAAGTTCGCCTAAGGTTTAACTTCGCCTAAACTCAAGTTCGATTAGAAAATAAATTAAAAACCTAATGAAAAATGTGTTAAGACAGTTAATGTTAATAAAATTTTTCCAAGCTGACCCAAGCCAGGGGCTCTGCCCCTTGGACCCTGCTAGGTGCTGCCGCCCCTAGACCCCGCTGCCAGGGGCTCTGCCCCTTGTACATGTGTGTACTATAATTCATGATTGTTAAAAAATCAAAATAACTACATAAAAAAATGAGTTAGTTGTATTTATTATTTTACATTATGTCTAAAGGGACCAGTTGGATGGTTAAGACTGTGATTCTATTATTTTAGTTTTATTTTGACCACTGTGGTAACCATTTTTTCAATTTTAACTTTACTTTTTAAATTATAAAAGTGTCGCTTTTTTTTTCACTTATCGGGATTAGGACAATTTGTGGGATATTGGTTTTCGTATAACGTGATTATTTGTGATTCATGGAATGATTCAGCAGGTATCTCGTGCATTTTACGCTCGATATAGTGAACTAATTTCATTAATCGCATTTTTGAATAATTTATAATTTACCTATTACACAAGTGCACTATAATTCATTACTGTTAAAAATAATAATAAACACAAAAAAAAATAGTTAGTCGGATTTATTATTTTATATTTGTCCTGGAAGGGACCTGTTGGATGGTTAAGACAGTGATTCTGTCATTTTATTTTTATTTTAGCCAATGTGGTAATCATTTTTTCAATTTTAACTTTACATTTTTAATTACAAAAGTGTTGCTTTCATTGTCACTTATCGGGGATGTAGACGATTTGTGGGCTATTGGTTTTAATATAATGTGATTATTTGTGACTCGTGGAATGATTCAGCAGGTGTCTCGCACATTTTACGCTCGATATATTGAACTAATTTCATTAATCGCATTTTTGAATAATTTATAATTTATCTTGTACACATGTGTACTATAATTCATGATTGTTAAAAAATAATAATAAATACATAAAAAAACAGTTAGTTGGATTTATTATTTTACATTAGGCCTAGAGGGGACCCGTTAGATGGTTAAGATGGCAATTCTGTCATTTTAGTTTTATTTTGGCCGCTGTGGTAACCATTTTTTCAATTTTAACTTTACTTTTTAAATTATAAAAGTGTCGCTTTTTTTTTCGCTTATCGGGATTAGGACAATTTGTGGGATATTGGTTTTCATATAACGTGATTATTTGTGATTCGTCGAATGAATCAGCAGGTCTTTCGGGCATATTACGCTTGATATAATGAACTAATTTCATTAATCGCATTTTTGAATAATTTATAATTTACCTAGTACACATGAGTACTATAATTCATTATTGGTAAAAATAATAATAAATACAAAAAAAATTAGTTAGTTGGATTTATTATTTTACATTTGTCCTTGAGGGGACCAGTTGGATGGTTAAGACAGGGATTCTGTCATTTTATTTTTATTTTAGCCAATGTGGTAACCGTTTTATAAATTTTAACTTTACATTTTTAATTATAAAAGTGTCGCTTTCATTGTCACTTATTGGGGATGACGACGATTTGTGGGCTATTGGTTTTCATATAATGTGATTATTTGTGACTCGTGGAATGATTCAGCAGGTATGTCGCGCATTTTACGCTCGATATATTGAACTAATTTCATTAATCGCATGTTTGAATAATTTATAATTTACCAAGTACACATGTGTACTATAATTCATGATTGTTAAAAAATAATAATAAATACATAATAAAAACAGTTAGTTGGATTTATTATTTTACATTAGGCCTCGACTAGTTGGATGGTTAAGACGGTGATTCTGACATTTTAGTTTTATTTTGGCCACTGTGGTAACCATTTATTCAATTTTAACTTAATTTTTTAATTATAAAAGTGTCGCTTTTTATTTCACTTATCTGAGATAAAAACGATTTGTGGGCTATTGGTTTTCATATAACGTGATTATTTGTGACTAGTGGAGTGATTCAGTAGGTGTCTCGCGCATTTTACAATCGATATAGTGAACTAATTTCATTTATCGCATTTTTGAATAATTTAAAATTTACCTATTATACATGTGTACTATAATTCCTGATTGTTAAAAAATAATAATAAATACACAAAAAAAAGATTTAGTTGGATTTATTATTTTACATTAGGTCTAGAGGGGTCCAGTTGGATGGTTAAGACTGTGATTCTGTTATTTTAGTTTTATTTTGGACACTGTGGTAACCAGTTTTTCAATTTTAACTTTACATTTTTAATTATAAAAGTGTCACTTTCATTATCACTTATCGGGGATGACGACGATTTGTGGGCTATTGGTTTTCATATAACGTGATTATTTGTGACTCGTAGAGTGATTCAGCAGGTGTCTCGCACATTTTACTCTCGATATATTAAATTAATTTCATTAATCGCATTTTTGAATAATTTATAATTTACCTAGTACACATGTGTACTATAATTCATGATTGTTAAAAAATAATAATAAATACATAATAAAAACAGTTATTTGGATTTATTACTTTACATTAGGCCTAGTGGGGACCCGTTGGATGGTTAAGACGGCGATTTTAACATTTTAGTTTTATTTTGGCCGCTGTTGTAACCATTTTTTCAATTTTAACTTTAGTTTTTAAATTATTTAAGTGTCGCTTTCTTTTTCACTTATCGGGGATAAGGACGATTTGTGAGATATTGGTTTTCGTATAACGTGATTATTTGTGGCTCGTGGAATGATTCAGTAGGTGTCTCGCGCATTTTACTATCGATATATTGAACAAATTTCAGTAATCGCATTTTTGAATAATTTATAATTTACCCAGTACACACTTGTACTATAATTCATGATTGTTAAAAAATCAAAATAACTACATAAAAAAAGGACTTAGTTTGTTTTATTATTTTACATCATGCCTAAAAGGGACCCGTTGGATGGTTAAGACGACGATTCTGTCATTTTAGTTTTAATTCGGCCACTGTGATAACCATTTTTTCAATTTTAACTTTACGTTTTAAATTATAAAAGTGTCTCTTTTTTTTTTCACTTATCGGGATTAGGACGATTTGTGGGATATTGGTTTTCATATAACTTGATAATTTGTGATTCGTGGAATGATTCAGCAGGTCTCTCGTGCATTTTACGCTGGATACAGTGAACTAATTTCATTAATCGTATTTTTGAATAATTTGTAATTTATCTAGTACACAAGTGCACTATAATTCATTACTGTTAAAAATAATAATAAACACATAAAAAAATAGTTAGTTGGATTTATTATTTTACATTTGTTCTTGCGGGGACCAGTTGTCGCTTTCATTGTCACTTATCGGGGATGACGACATTTTTGGGCTATTGGTTTTCATATAATGTGATTTTTTGTGACTCGTGGAATGATTCAGCAGGTGTCTCGCGCATTTTACGCTCGATATATTGAACTAATTTCATTAATAACATTTTTGAATAATTTATAATTTATCTTGTACACATGTGTACTATAATTCATAATTGTTAAAAAATAATAATAAATACATAATAAAAACAGTTAGTTGGATTTATTATTTTACATTAGGCCTAGAGGGGACCCGTTGGATGGTTAAGACGGCGATTCTGTCATTTTAGTTTTATTTTGGCCGCTGTGGTAACCATTTTTTCAATTTTAACTTTATTATTTTAATTATAAAAGTGTCGCATTTTTTTCACTTATCGAGGATAACAACGATTTTTGGCCAATTGGTTTTCATATAATGTGATTATTTGTGACTCGTGGAATGATTCAGCAGGTGTCTCGCGCATTTTACACTCTATATAGTGAACTAATTTTATTAATCGCATTTTTGAATAATTTATAATTTACCTAGTACACATGTGTATTATAATTCCTAATTGTTCAAAAATAATAATAAATACACATAAAAAAAGAGTTAGTTGGATTTATTATTTTACATTAGGCCTAGAGGGGACCAGATGGATGGTTAGGACTGTGATTCTGTTATTTTAGTTTTATTTTGGCCAATGTGGTAACCAGTTTTTCAATTTTAACTTTACTTTTTTAATTATAAAAGTGTCCCTTTCTTTTTCACTTGTTGGGGAAAACGACAATTTGTGGACTATTGGTTTTCATATGATGTGATTATTTGTGACTCGTGAAATGATTCAACATGTGTCTCGCGCATTTTACGCTTGATATACTGAACTAATTTCAATAATCGCATTTTTGAATAATTCATAATTTAATGTAAGGCCCCGAACCCGGTAGCCCTACTTTAGCGTCGGATTTACTCATAAACACAGTTCTTACAAATCAGAGTTCATTAAAACTTTCGCGGAATATAAAAAACTTTCATGAAACCTTACCGCAATCCAAAACTTGCCTTAATTTAACATTATTGTCTTTCAAAAATAAACGTCAATTACATTAAAACATCTTGAGTCTTCAGATGCCAGTCTCCTATTCGCCCACCATGTGCCCGCTCAAGCTAGCTGTCTCATTCTACTCACCTGCGTGCATACTAAAAGTCAGCTACGCTGAGTGAGTTCTAGTTAATCGGACGCCATACAATACATATACATACATACATATCCGAAGATACATATCCATACTTAACTGGTTACCCTTCTGTTCTACATACATACTTACTACCATACATACATATCTACAATCACTAACCTCAGTCTACCGAGAGTACGTTCATAGTCCGCCGTCTATACCTGTACTCAAGGTCGTGAACACGTAAAAGGTCCGCAGTCCTTACCTATGTTCACCATTTATGGTACGTGCAAGGTCCGCAGTCCTTCCCTATACCATCCTACATCCACAACACGTATAAGGTCCACAGTCCTTACCTATGTTGCAACCTAAACCATAGCACGTACGAGGTCCGCAGTCCTCCCCTATGCTACCACAATACAAATACAGCACGTATAAGGTCCACAGTCCTTTCCTATGCCATCCTACATCCACAACACGTACAAGGTCCACAGTCCTTCCCTATGTTACAACCTAAACCATAGCACGTACGAGGTCCGCAGTCCTCCCCTATGCTACCACAATACAAATACAGCACGTATAAGGTCCACAGTCCTTTCCTATGCTGATGCCTATCTATAATACGTATAAGGTCCGCAGTCCTTAACTACGTTGTCGTCTATTATCTGTAACATGTATAAGGCCCACCGTCCCTATCTACGTTTACATCTATCATCTACTTTACGTATAAGGCCCGCAGTCCTTAACTACGCCATCACCAGCCGAGTCTATGTCCGACGAAAGCTAGAGGGATTTGCCATCCTAACTTACTATGTCGAACGTGGAACTCACATACCATTCGTGTACCTGTATACACATACCTCACATATACAATAATTACATTATAGCATAAGAACACTCTAGGCGTTCTTTACATCATTCATTTAACAACCAAACCTCTTGTCGATACGTGCAATATCCGAAGATCGTTCACGCCCTGACAAGTATTCATTTGTAATGTTCATACATCTTCGATATATAATATTCGTACCTTTATTTTTAACCTGACAGTACGCGCAATATCCGAAGATCGTTCGCGTACCGACAAGCAATCATTCATATCCATCACATATATCACATATGGCATACACTTATCACTTAGGATAAATGTATTAACAACACATCGAGTATGCACACAGCCCCGAAAACATAACAAGGAATGGGGCTAGAAACTCACCTGAACTCTGCTTCTTCCTCCGATAGTTGTAAATCCCTTCTTTAACTGAGCTCGGCTGACTGTATAAGTTACACGTATCAATACTCCCCTGATTTTAATCTGGTGGCCTAGTATTAGCTTACTTTTACTTATCGTTTTTAATTTATTTTCTAATCGAACTTGACTTTAGGCGAAGTTAAACCTTTGGCGAACTTAGCTTTTAGGCGAAGTTGTCATCAGGCGAACTTAACTTTTAGGCGAAGTTGTCATCAGGCGAACTTAGCGTTTAGGCGAAGTTGTCATCAGGCGAACTTAGCCTTTAGGCGAAGTTGTCATCAGGCGAACTTAGCTTGCAGGCGAAGTTCATCAGGCGAACTTAGCTTGCAGGCGAAGTTGTCGGCTGCAGCTACTGTTCGTCCTTAATCATCTTCGTTTCTTAACCAAATAACTCGATTTAGGTATTCGCGGAATCGCCTGACCAGCGCCTACAAACCCCAACCATCAAATCGACCTAACATCGATGTTTAAAGGGTGCGATTTAGGCATATAGGTTACGGGTTCTTTTATCAATCGATTAACCCATCAAATCGTAACCATTTTCAGTAAGTTTAGCGTTGTTGGATTCGTTTTTACCATACAAACACAGATCTATCATTTCTATACTAATCCAAACCTAAACGAACAAGTTCTCGATATAAACGTACCGTAAATGAGTCGAACTACGAACACGAGCTGGTCTTGTTGCTTTGGTTCGTCACGACGATCTAGCACCAACGAGCTCGGGTCCTTGCCTTTGGATCTTGGTTCGGGTTGTGTGTGTTTTGGAGTGTGTAGAGATTAGGATGGATAAATAAATGGAATGGGAAGGATTGGGGTTTTAAGGGGGTATTTATACTCCCTTAAGCCTATGGACCGAAGGCCCATATTTCCTTTTGGTCCATATCTAATCCCATCTAATTATCCTACTAAGTCTTCATATTTTGCTATTATTATTATCGTTCCACTAACTCGTTTATTTCACCCGACAAAATAATATATTAAATATTACCTTTGAAATTTCGGGATGTTACATTTACCCAGTACACACGTGTACTATAATTCATGATTATTAAAAAATCAAAATAACTACCTAAAAAAAAGAGTTGGTTTGATTTATTATTTTACATCATGTCTAGAGGGGACCCGTTGGATGGTTAAGACGACGATTCTGTCCTTTTAGTGTTAATTCGGCCACTGTGATATCCATTTTTTCAATTTTAACTTTACTTTTTAAATTTTAAAAGTGTCTCTTTTTTTTCACTTATCGGGATTAGGAAGATTTGTGGGATATTGGTTTTTATATAACGGGATTATTTGTGATTCGTGTAATGATTCAGCAGGTCTCTCGCGCATTTTACGCTCGATATAGTCAACTAATTTCATTAATCTCATTTTTGAATAATTTATAATTTACCTAGTACACATGTGTACTATAATTTATTATTGTTAAAAATAATAATAAATACATACAAAAATAGTTAGTTAGATTTATTATTTTACATTTGTCCTTGAGGGGACCAGTTGGATGGTTAAGACAGTGATTCTGTCATTTTATTTTTATTTTCGCCATTTTGGTAACCATTTTTTCAATTTTAACTTTACATTTTTAAACATAAAAGTGTTGCTTTCATTGTCACTTATCGGGGATGACGACGATTTTTTAGGCTATTGGTTTTCATATAACGTGATTATTTGTGACTCGTGGAATGATTCAGCAGGTGTCTCGCACATTTTACGCTCGATATATTAAATTAATTTTATTAATCGCATTTTTGAATAATTTATAATTTACCTAGTACACATGTGTACTATAATTCATGATTGTTAAAAAATAATAAAAAATACATAATAAAAACAGTTAGTTGGATTTATTATTTTACATTAGGCCTAGTGGGGACTCGTTGGATGGTTAAGATGGAAATTCTTTCATTTTAGTTTTATTTTGGCCGCTGTGGTAACCATTTTTTAATTTTAACTTTACCATTTTAATTATAAAAGTGTCGCTTTCTTTTTCACTTATCGGGGATAACGATGATTTATGGCCAATTGGTTTTCATATAACGTGATTATTTGTGACTCATGGAATGATTCAGCAGGTGTCTCGCGCATTTTACGCTCGATTTATTGAACTAATTTTATTATTCGCATTTTTGAATAATTTATAATTTACCTAGTACACATGTGTACTATAATTCATGATTGTTAAAAAATAATAATAAATACAAAATAAAAATAGTTAGTTTGATTGTTTATTTTACATTAGGCCTAGTGGGGACCAGTTGGATGGTTAAGATGGTGATTCTGTCATTTTAGTTTTATTTTGTCCACTGTGGTAACCATTTTTTCAATTTTAACTTAATTTTTTAATTATAAAAGTGTCGCTTTCTATTTCACTTATCGGGGATAACGACGATTTGTGGGCAATTGGTTTTCATATAACGTGATTATTTGTGACTCGTGGAATGATTGAGGACTAGCAGGGAATGTTAGGATTTTGTATTTCACTAAACAGGACTTTCTGGAACTCATTGGATGATTAAATAGGAGATTCCCTCATTCCAACCTTATTTTACTCGTTTCGGTCTCCATTCCTTCATTTGGGCCTTCATTGGTTCGTTTGAAAACTGTCACTTCTGTTTTCACTGAAAGAGGATAGCAGCGACTGTCGGGTTTTTGGTTTTCATTGAACCAGGCATTCGGGGACTCGTGAGATGATTTAAGAGGTGCTTTCGTCATTCTATTCTTCTTTTACTTTGTGTGGTCTCCATTTGTTTGTTAGGGCTTTCATTTTGATCATCTAAAAACTATTGCTTCCGTTTTCACTGAACAAGACTAGCAGAAACTGTTAGGATTTTGTATCTCACTAAACGGGACATCGAAGGAGTCATGGGATGATTAAAAAGGTGATTCCCTCATTCCAGTCTTATTTTACTCTTTGCGGTCTCCATTCCTTCTTTTAGGCTTTCATTGTTTGAAAACTGTCGCTGCTGTTTTTACTGAAAGGGGATAGCAACGACTTTCAGGATTTTGGTTTTCACTGAACGAGGCATTCGGGGACTGCTGAGATGATTTAGGAGGTGATTCCGTCATTCTATTATTCTTTTACTGTATGTGGTCTCCATTTGGTCGTTTGAAAACTATTGCTTCTGTTTTCACTGAACAAGGCTACCAGAAACAGTTAGGCTTTTGTATTTCACTAAACGGAAATTTCAGGGACTCATTAAATAAGTGATTCCCCCATTCCAGTCTTATTTTACTCGTTGCGGTCTCCATTCCGTCATTTGGGCTTTCATTGGTTCGTTTGAAAACTATCGCTTCTGTTTTCACTGAGAGAGGATGGCAACGACTGTTGGATTCTTGCTTTTCATTGAATAAGGCATTCAGGGACTCGTGAGATGATTTATGAGATGCTTCCGTCATTCTATTATTCTTTTACTGTGTGTGGTCTCCATTTGTTTGTTAGGGCTTTCATTTTGTTCATATGAAAACTATTGCTTCCGTTTTCAATGAACAAGACTTGCAGAGATTGTTAGGCTTTTGTATCTCACTAAACGGGACATTCAAGGACTCATGGGATGATTAATGATGTGATTCCTCATTTCAGTCTTATTTTACTCGTTGCGGTCTCCATTCCTTCTTTTGGGCATTCATTGGTTCGTTTGAAAACTATCGCTTCTGTTTTCACTGAAAAAGGATGGCAGCGACTGTCGGGCTTTTGGTTTTCACTGAACGAGGCATTCGGGGACTCGTGAGATTAATTAGGAAGTCATTCCGTCATTCTAGTCTTCTTTCACTGTCTGTGGTCTCCATTTGTTCGTTAGGGCTTTCATTTGTTCGTTTGAAAACTATTGCTTCTGTTTTCACTTAACAAGGCTAGCAGAGACTGTTAGGCTTTTGTATTTCACTAAACAGGACTTTCAGGGACTCTTGGGATGATTAAATAGGAGATTCCCTCATTCCAGCCTTATTTTACTCGTTGCGGTCTCCATTCCTTCATTTGGGCTTTCATTGGTTCGTTTGAAAACTGTCGCTTCTGTTTTCACTGAAAGAGGATGGCAGGGACTGTCGGGTTCTTGGTTTAAGAGGTGCTTCCATCATTCTATTCTTCTTTTACTTTGTGTGGTCTCCATTTGTTTCTTAGGGCTTTCATTTATTCATCTAAAAACTATTGCTTCTGTTTTCACTGAACAAGGCTAGCAGAGACTGTTAGGCTTTCGTATCTCACTAAACATGACATTCAAGGACTCATGGGATGATTAAAGAGATGATTCCCTCATTCCAGTCTTATTTTACTCGTTGCGGTCTCCATTCCTTCTTTTGGGCTTTCGTTTGAAAATTGTCGCTGCTGTTTTTACTGAAGAGGTTAGTAGCGACTTTCAAGCATTTGGTTTTCACTGAACGAGGCATTCGAGGACTCGGGAGATGATTTTGGAGGTGATTCCGTCATTCTAGTCTTCTTTCACTGTCCGTGGTCTCCATTTGTTCGTTAGGGATTTCATTTGTTCGGTTGAAAACTATTGCTTCTGTTTTCACTGAAAGAGGATGGCAGCGACTGTCGGGCTTTTGGTTTTCACTGAAAGAGGCATTCGGGGACAGCTGAGATGATTTAGGAGGTGATTCCGTTATTCTATTCTTCTTTTACTGTCTGTGGTCTCCATTTGTTCGTTTGGGCTTTCATTTGTTCGTTTGAAAACTATTGCTTCTGTTTTCACTAAACAAGGCTAGCAGAGACTGTTAGGCTTTTTTATTTCACTAAACGGAAATTTCAGGGACTCATGGGATGATTAAATAGGTGATTCCCTCATTCCAGTCTTATTTTATTCGTTGCGGTAGGATTGGACGAAATGAGTGTTGGGAATTGTAGTACATACCTTGAACCACTTCTAGATGCCTTCGAATGACACAAAAATTGAAGTAAAGAAGGGGGGTGTTCTTGGCTGCGTCGATCGGGACTGCAAGGGGGGGGGGGGTTTACGGTTTTGTTAATTATTATAATATAAAAATTTTACATCCAGGCCCTGCCAATTGAAGTGTAAGGCAAAATGGAAGGAGAAGTTAAGTTCTTTAACGTACCGGGATGATTTAAAAGCTTCCGAGAAACGTCGGTTAAGTCCCGAGAGTCATAAACACTTTACACGCGCTAAATCATTAAACCGGAAGTTGACGGGTGTTACAATCCAAAAACCCGACAGTCGCTGCCATCCTCTTTCAATGAAAACAGAAGCGATAGTTTTCAAACGAACCCATGAAAGCCAAAAAGAAGGAATGGAGACCGCAACGAGTAAAATAAGACTAGAATGAGGGAATCACCTCTTTAATCATCCCATGAGTCCCAGAACGTCCCGTTAAGTGAAATACAAAAGCCTAACAGTCTCTGCTCGCCTTGTTCAGTGAAAACAGAAGCAATTGTTTTCAAACGAACAAATGAAAGCCCTATCGAACAAATGGAGACCACAAACAGTAAACGAAGAATAGAATGATGGAAGCACCTCTTAAATCATCTCACGTGTCCCCGAATGCCTCATTCAGTGAAAACCAAAAGCCCGACAGTCGCTGCCATCCTCTTTCAGTGAAAACAGAAGCGACAGTTTTCAATCGAACCCATGAAAGCCAAAAAGAAGGAATGGAGACCGCAACGAGTAAAATAAGACTGGAATGAGGGAATCACCTCTTTAATCATGCCAGAGTCCCTGAACGTCCCATTTAGTGAAATACAAAAGCCTAACTGTTTCTGCTCGCCTTGTTCAGTGAAAACTATGGCAATAGTTTTCAAACGAACAAATGAAAGCCCTAACAAACAAATGGAGACCACAGAAAGTAAAAGAAGAATAGAATGACGGAAGCACCTCTTAAATCATCTCACGAGTCCCGAATGCCTCGTTCAATGAAAACCAAAACCCCGACAGTCGCTTCCATCCTTTTTCAGTGAAAACAGATGCGACAGTTTTCAATCGAACCCAGAAAGCGCAAAAGAAGGAATAGAGACCGCAACGAGTAAAATAAGACTGGAATGAGGGAATCATTTCCTTAATCATCCCATGAGTCCCTGAATGTCTAGTTTGGTGAGATACAAAAGCCTAACAGTCTCTGCCAGCCTTGTACACTGAAAATAGAAGCAATAGTTTTCAATCGAACGAATGAAAGCCCTAACAAACAAATGGAGACCACAGACAGTAAAAGAAGAATAGAATGACGGAAGAACCTCTTAAATCATCTCACGAGTCCCCGAATGCCTCGTTCAATGAGAACCAAAAACCCGACAGTCACTGCCATTCTTTTTCAGTGAAAACAGAAGCGACTGTTTTCAAGCGAACCATTGAAAGCCCAAAAGAAGGAATGGAGACCGCAACGAGTAAAATAAGACTGGAATGAGGGAATCACCTATTTAATCATCGCATGAGTCCCTAAAATTTCCGTTTAGTGAAATACAAAAGCCTAACAGTCTCTGTTAGTATTGTTAAGTGAAAACAAAAGTAATAGTTTTCAAACAAACAAATGAAAGCCTAAACGAACAAATGGAGACCACAGACAGTAAAAGTAGAATAGGATGACGGAATCACCTCCTAAATCATCTCAGGAGTCCCCGAATGCCTCGTTCAGTGAAAACCAAAAGCCCGACAGTCGTTACCATTCTCTTTCAGTGAAAACAGAAGCGACAGTTTTCAAACGAATCAATGAAAGCACAAAAGAAGGAACGGAGACCGCAACGAGTAAAATAAGACAGGAATGAGGAAATCACCTCTTTAAACATCTCATGAGTCCCTGAATGTCTCGTTTAGTGGAAAACAACAGCCTACCAGTCTATGTAAGCTTTGTTCAGTGAAAACAGAAGCAATAGTTTCAAACCAACAAATGAAAGCCCTAACAAACAAATGGAGACCACAGACAGTGAAAGAAGAATAGAGTGATGGAATCACCTCCTAAATCATCTCACGTGTCTTCGAATGCCTCATTCAGTGAAAACAGAAAGCCCGACATTCGTAGCCATCCTCGTTCAGTGAATCACCTATTTAATCATCCCATGAGTCCCTAAAATTTCCGTTTAGTGAAATACAAAAGCCTAACAGTCTCTGTTAGCCTTGTTAAGTTAAAACAGAAGGAATTGTTTTCAAACGAATAAATAAAAGCTCAAAAGAACAAATGGAGACCACAGACAGTAAAAGTAGAATAGGATGACGGAATCACCTCCTAAATCATCTCAGGAGCCCCGAATGCCTCATTCAGTGAAAACCAAAAGCCTGACATTCGTTACCATCCTCTTTCAGTGAAAACAGAAGCGACAGTTTTCAAACGAACCAATGAAAGCCCAAAAGAAGGAATGGAGACCGCAACGAGTAAAATATGACTGGAATGAGGGAATCACCTCTTTAAAAATCCCATGAGTCCCTGAACGTCCCGTTTAGTGAAATACAAAAGCCTAACAGTTTCTGCTCGCCTTGTTCAGTTAAAACAGAAGCAATAGTTTTCAAACGAACAAATGAAAGCCCTAACGAACAAATGGAGACCGCAAACAGTAAAAGAAGAATAGAATGACGGAAGCACCTCTTAAATCATCTCACGAGTCCCCGAATACCTCGTTCAATGAAAACCAAAAACCTGACAGTCACTGCCATCCTCTTTCAGTGAAAACAGAAGCGACAGTTTTCAAACGAACCCATGAAAGCCAAAAAGAAGGAATAGAGACCGCAACGAGTAAAATAAGACTGTTATGTGGGAATCACATCTTTAATCATCCCATGGGTCTCTGAACGTCCCGTTTAGTGAAATACAAAATCTTAACAGTCTCTGCTCGCCTTGTTCAGTGAAAACAGAAGCAATTGTTTTCAAACGAACAAATGAAAGCTCAAACGAACAAATGGAGACCACAGACAGTAAAAGTAGAATAGGATGACAGAATCACCTCCTATATCATCTCAGGAGTCCCCGAATGCCTCATTCAGTGATAACCAAAAGCCCGACATTCTTTACCATCCTCTTTCAGTGAAAACAGAAGCGACAGTTTTCAAACGAACCAATGAAAGCCCAAAAGAATGAATGGAGACCGCAACGAGTAAAATATGACTGGAATGAGGGAATCACCTCTTTAATAATCCCATGAGTCTCTGAACGTCCCGTTTAGTGAAATACAAAAGCCTAACAGTTTCTCTTTGCCTTGTTAAGTTAAAACAGAAGCAATAGTTTTCAAACAAACAAATGAAAGCCCTAACGAACAAATGGAGACCACAGAAAGTAAAAGAAGAATAGAATGACGGAAGCACCTCTTGAATCATCTCACGATTTCCCGAATGCCTCGTTCAATGAAAACCAAAAACCCGACAGTCGCTGCCCTCCTCTTTCAGTGAAAACAGATGCGACAGTTTTCAATCGAACCCATGAAAGCGCAAAAGAAGGAATAGAGACCGCAACGAGTAAAATAAGACTGGAATGAGGGATTCATTTCCTTAATCATCCCATGAGTCCTTGAATGTCTAGATTGGTGAGATACAAAAGCCTAACAGTGTCTGCCAGCCTTGTTCACTGATTATAGAAGCAATAGTGTTCAATCGAACAAATGAAAGCCCTAACAAACAAATGGAGACCACAGACAGTAAAAGAAGACTAGAATGACGGAATCACCTCCTAATTTATCTCACGAGTCCCTGAATGCCTCGCTCATTAAGTACCAAAAGCCCGACAATCACTGACATCCTTTTTCAGTGAAAACAGAAGCAATAGTTTTCAAACGAACCAATGAATGCCCAAAAGAAGGAATGGAGACCGCAACGAGTAAAATAAAACTGGAATGAAGGAATCACCTCTTTAATCATCCCATGAGTCCTTGAATGTCCCGCTTAGTGAGATACAAAAGCCTAACAGTCTCTGCTAGTCTTGTTCAGTGAAAACCGAAGCAATAGTTTTCAAACGAACAAATGAAAGACCTAACGAACAAATGGAGACCACAGGTAGTTAAGGAAGAATAGAATGACGGAAGCACCTCTTAAATCATCTCACGAGTCCCCGAATGCCTCGTTCAATGAAAACCAAAATCCGACAGTCGCTGCCTTCCTTTTTCAGTGAAAACAGAAGCGACAGTTTTCAAGCGAACCATTGAAAGCCCAAAAGAAGGAATGGAGACCGCAACGAGTAAAATAAGACTGGAATAAGGGAATCACCTATTTAATCATCGCATGAGTCCCTGAAATTTCCGTTTAGTGAAATACAAAAGCCTAACAGTCTCTATTAGCATTGTTAAGTGAAAACAGAAGCAATATTTTTCAAACAAACAAATGAAAGCCTAAACGAACAAATGGAAACCACAGACAGTAAAAGTAGTATAGGATGATGGAATCACCTCCTAAATCATCTCAGGAGTCCCTGAATGCCTCATTCAATGAAAACCAAAATCCCGACAGTCGTTACCATCCTCTTTCAGTGAAAACAGAAGCGACAGTTTTCAAACGAATCAATGAAAGCATAAAAGAAGGAACAGAGACCGCAATGAGTAAAATAAAACTGGAATGAGGAAATCACCTCTTTAAACATCTCATGAGTCCCTGAATGTCCCGTTTAGTGGAAAACAACAACCTACCAGTATATGTAAGCCTTGTTCAGTGAAAACAGAAGCAATAGTTTCAAACCAACAAATGAAAGCCCTAACAAACAAATGGAGACAACAGACAGTGAAAGAATAATAGAATGACGAATCACCTCCTAAATCATCTCACGTGTCCTCGAATGCCTCGTTCAGTGAAAACAGAAAGCCCGACATTCGTAGCCATCCTCTTTCAGTGAAAACAGGAACGACAATTTTCAAAAGAACCGCAACAGAAGCGATAGTTTTCAAACGAACCAATGAATGCCCAAAAGAAGGAATGGAGACCAAATGAAAGCTCAAACGAACAAACGAAGACCACAGATAGTAAAAGTAGAATAGGATGACGGAATCACCTCCTAAATCATCTCAGGAGTCCCCGAATGCCTCATTCAATGAAAACCAAAAGCCCGACGTTCGTTACCATCCTTTTTCAGTGAAAACAGAAGCGACAGTTTTCAAACAAACCAATGAAAGCCCAAAAGAAGGAATGGAGACCGCAACGAGTAAAATATGACTGGAATGAGGGAATCACCTCTTTAATAATCCCATAAGTCCCTGAACGTACCGTTTAGTGAAATACAAAAGCCTAACAGTTTCTGCTCGCCTTGTTAAGTGAAAATAGAAGCAATAGTTTTCAAACGAACAAATGAAAGCACTGAAGAACAAATTGAGACCACGGACAGTAAAAGAAGAATAGAATGACGGAAGCACCTCTTAAATCATCTCATGATTCCCCGAATGCCTAATTCAATGAAAACTAAAAACCCGACAGTCGCTGCCATCCACTTTCAGTGAAAACAGAAGCGACCGTTTTCAAACGAACCCATGAAAGCCCAAAAGAAGGAATGGAGACCGCAACGAGTAAAATAAGACTGGAATTAGGGAATCACTTCCTTAATCATCCCATAAGTCTCTGAATGTCCCGTTTGGTGAAATACAATAGCCTAACAGTCTCTTCTAGCCTTGTTAAGTAAAAACAGAAGCAATAGTTTTCAAATGAAAAAATGAAATTCCTAACGAACAAATGGAGACCACGGACAGTGAAGGAAGACTAGAATGACGGAATCACCTCCTAAATCATCTCACGAGTCCTCTAATGCCTTGTTCAGTGAAAACCAAAAGCCTGAAAGTCGCTGCTATCCTCTTTCATTAAAAACAGCAACGACAGTTTTCTAACGAACTAATGAAAGCCCAAAAGAAGGAATGGAGACCGCAACGAGTAAAATAAGACAAGAATGAGGGAATCACCTATTTAATCATCCCATGAGTCCCTGAAATTTCCGTTTAGTGAAATACAAAAGCCTAACAGTCTCTGTTAGCCTTGTTAAGTGAGACCATAAGCAATAGTTTTCAAACAAACTAATGAAAGCCCAAACAAACAAATGGAGACCACAGACAGTAAAAGTAGAATAGGATGACGGAATCACCTCCTAAATCATCTCATGAGTCCCCGAATGCCTCGTTTACTGAAAACTAAAAGCCCGACAGTCGTTACCATCCTCTTTCAGTGAAAACAGAAGCGATAGTTTTCAAATGAACCAATGAAAGCCCAAAAAGAAGGAATGGGAACCGCAACGAGTAAAATAAGACTGGAATGAGGGAATAACCACTTTAATCATCCCATGAGTCCTAGATTTTCCCGTTTAGTGAGATACAAAATCCTAGCAGTCTTTGCTAGTCATGTTCAGGGAAAACAGAAGCAATAGTTTTCAAACGAACAAATGAAATCCCTAACGAACAAATGGAGATCACGGACAGTGAAAGAAGACTAGAATGACGGAATCACTTCCTAAATCATCTCACGAGTACTCGAATGCCTCATTCAGTAAAAACCAATAGCCAGAAAGTCGCTTCTATCCTCTTACAGTAAAAACAGCAGCGACAGTTTTCAAACGAACAAATGAAAGGCTAAACGAACAAATAGAGACCACAAACAGTAAAAGAAGAATAGAATGACGGAATCACATCCTGAATCATCTCAGCTGTCCCCCAAATGCCTCGTTCAGTGAAAACCAAAAGCCCAAAAGTCGTTGCCATCCTTTTTCAGTGAAAACATAAGCGACAATTATCAAACGAACCCATAAAAGCCCAAAAGAAGTAATGGAGACCGCAACGAGTAAAATAAGACTGGAATGAGGGAATCACTTCTTTAATCATCCAATAATTATCTGAATGTCCTGTTAAGTGAAATACAAATGCCTAACAGTCTCTTCTAGCTTTGTTAAGTGAAAACAGAAGCAATAGTTTTCAAACGAACAAATGAAAGGCCTAACGAACAAATGGAGAGCATAAACAGCACAGTATCTGAGCTTCGAACTCAGACAACCAATCCATCCCCAATATTAAATCGAATCCTCCTATGGTCAACACATACATGGTAGCAGGGAATTCGTGTCCCTCCAACTCTATCATACAATTCTTAACCATTCTCATAATTTATCTGAGGTCTCATTCGCGGTCTCTACCATAAAATTTTCCGGCACACGACAACAAATCATCTTAGCTGCTTTACAAAATGAGGTAGCTACGAAACTCCTAGTCGCACCTAAATCAAACATTACTGAAGCGGAAACACTGTTTACCAGGAACATACCTGTCACAACATCAGGGATCTTCTTGGCTTGCTCTAGTGTTAACATATAGGCTCTGGTCTTGGTCCTAGACTGCTCAGCATCCTTCTTTCCACTTCCCCCAGCTTCATTTGCAGTGCACTCTCTCGCCATATGGCCAGTCTTTCCGCACTTGTTACAGACAGGCTCGCTCTTACAGGTACGAGAGTAGTGCCCTGTCTTCCCACACTTATAGCAAGTGTTCATCCCTATACCCCACTTACACTCTCCCCCGTGCATCTTTTCACAAGTCTTACACGACTTCTTTTCCCACACCTTCTGCTTCTTCTCCTTCGAATTCCACAACTAGATACCTGGTCTCTTAGCAGGAGCAACCCACTTCTTTTTTCTCTTTTCTTCCGCACCACCACCACATCATCTACCGCCAGGTCATCATAAACCATCCCTGCGAGTTCAACAGCAGAGTCAAAAGTGGTAGGTTTACTAGCCCAGACTAAGGTGCGGACATTTTGTGGTAGCCCCCTCAAGTAGCACTTGATCCAATTTGCCTCCGTGTTCACCTTGTCTGGGACAAGTTTGGACATGCGATTGAACTCAGTGGTGTGCTCGCGGTGTGTCATTTTCCCCGCCCTCAAATTCAGGAACTTCATCTCCGCTCTCTCAACTTCAGCATCGGCACAGAACTTCTTCATGACCATCTCTTTCAAATCCTCCCACGTCATTGCCTTAATCTCAGCAGGGGTCTTTCTTTGCTCAACCGTTTCCCACCAGAACATAGCTTCTTCCGCAAAACACTGAGTAGCATATCCCACGGCTTGGTTGGGGTGGCACTCGCTAATTCGGATAACCTTGTCCATTGCGGTTATCCATTGGAGAGTAGCGTTTGCATCCCCCATACCAGACAGCTTCGGTGGGTCGCATCCTTTGAACAACCTGTAGCTGCACCCATCTCGGCCCCTCTTACCATCATTGACCTTCACAGGCCGACCTTCACTGGATTTCTCCCCTTCAGTCTCTTCATCTTTCTTGCTACTTTCCCCTGTCCTCTCAGCGGTTCCTGCACAGCTCGCGGTTGACTTTTCCTGTTGAAGATTCTACACTGCAGCAGCAACTGCCTGGGTGATGGCAGCTTGGATAGCAGGGTCGACTGATGCCCTTCAACTCGCACTATCATGCTTCTCTCTTCCACGGACTCGTGGATCGGTTCCTCGGAGGGTACTCGGGTAACATGAGGCCTACCACGGCGTCCCGTGCGACCTCCTTGTTCAGTAGTCTTCTTTGCACCAGCCATTTAAATTCTATAGGAAAACACAAACGTCGTCACTTCAGGATTTATATAGTACAAGGATAGTAAGGCTAACAGGTAATAACACTGGCCAGTTGTGATTAGCAAATAACATTACTCTCCATGCCCTATATACTTCCCTTTGTGAGTCCATTTGTGCTAGTTTCTACTTATAATAGTTAGACCATCGTACAGTTCACCTCATCACATATCAACAATTGATTCTACTTTTATCAAGTAGTCTAACTTTCTTACTAGTTCTTTAATATACACAACACAATCAACTTACTAAGCTTGCTCGGGTGACACATGGCATTCTCGGTCTGGCATCTTCTTTATTCTCTTCTTTAAGTCCCATTCTCTGTTCGAGTCTAAGCATATAGGATGCTTATTTCTCTCGAACTTATGGTTTGATACCAACTTGTAAGGCTCCGATCCCGGAAGCCCTACATTGGTGTTGGATTTACTCATAAACACAGTTCTAAAATCAGAGTTAATTAAAACTTTCGCGGAATAATTAAAACTTCATGCATTACATTACAAAACATCGAATTTTGTCTTAACAAAGTTAACTTGTCTTAAATCATAACATAATAATTCATAGCGTTTCTTCCCGAGATGCCAGTCTTCCAGTCCCTACCACATGCCATCCTCAAACCATCTCCTTCAATCTATTTACCTGCATGCATACTAAAAGTCAGCTGCGCTTAGTGAGTTCTAGTTTATCAAGTTACTTTATTTGCGTACGAATATTATTTGGTACTATTCTTGACATTATTCTTACATTTTCATCCTTAGCATACCACTATTCTTACATTCTTGCACATATATTATAAGGGTCTGCCACCTAACCTCGTTCACAGATATCATAAGGGTCTTCCACCCAACCTCTTGCACATATATTATAAGGGTCTACCACCCAACCTCTTTCATTGATATTATAAGGGCCTGCCACCCAACCTCTTGCACCGATATCATAGAGTCGGCCACTCTATTCTTGCCTAGGTATTAGGAGGGCCTGCCACCCTGACTCTTTCATTATACTCTATTTGACTCTTATGATCATATTTAGTTATCAAACTAAGCTCATACACATTCTTACCACATTCTTTCGTTCTTGCCACACACACACACACACACACACACACACACATATATATATATATATATAACTGTACGTATATATATCTACACTTCTGGTCTTACAAGTATGCACACAGCCCCGAAAACATTTCAAAGAGAAACAGGGCTAGAACTCACCTGTACTCGGTTTCTCTATGAGTTAATGGTATTGCCCTTCCATAGCTGAGCTTGGCTAACTGTGTAACAAGTTACCAGTATCAATTATCCATTACTACCAATTCTTACATATAAGTTAATGAAACCATCAACTAACGGGCGTCCGGGGGCAGCGCCCCTAGTAGCGGGGTCTAGGGGCGGCAGGCCCTAGCAGGGTCCAAGGGGCAGAGCCCCTAGTTGAGGGCGAGTTGTCAGGTCAGCTTGGAAAAAATTTATTTTCAATAATAGTCCTTTACCAAAAAATGCATCAGAAAATTGAATCGGGTCACGTTTTACAACAATTTTGAAAGAATTAGCATGAGAGAATTCGCATGAGAATGCGCTTCGCATGGCCATTTGCTTCGCATGACCATTTGCTTAGCATGACCATTCGCTTCGCATGGCCATTCGCTTCTCAAGGATCATTCGCTTCGCACGGACCATTTGCTTCGCATGGCCATTCACTTCGCATGGCTGTGCAATGCGAATTCTTCTTCGTGCGATCAGAATGCCTTTTCTTCGAATTATATCTGTTTGCATGTCGAATCCAACCTTAAAACTTAACCTTTTGCCGAAGATTACCTTTTTGGTCTCGGTTTTGGGTTCGGATATGAACAACCCGTGGATCTTAGAAGTGTTTCTTGTCGTTTGATGATGCTGAACACGAAATTCTGCTTCGTGCGATCAGAATGCCTTTTCTTCATCATTACCATTTTAAAGCCATTTTCCTCCGTGAATCTTCCTTAGGACCCGATTTTACCCTTTTAATGGGTTTGGGGTTGTACCAACTTTGTATACCCGTGTTTTACATAGCTCGGATATCACCTTTTTTTCCTATATTGTACCCATTAGATCATGGCTCCTAAATTTTGTATTTTTCTTTCATCTTACAGCCCGATCTATCATTATATCGGTTTGCATGTCGAATCTAACCTTAAAACTTAACCTTTTACCGAAGCGTACCTTTTTGGTCTCGGGTTTGGGTTTGGGTTTGGATATGAACAACCTGTGGATCTTAGAAGTGTTTCTTGTCGTTTGATGATGTTGAACACGAAATTCACCCTTCCTTTTTGCTCGGATTTTGATCCAGAATGCCAGAGAGAGAAGTGTGTGTGTTCTTGAGTGTGTGTGTGTTGTGAAAGAAATGAAATGGAGAAATGGGGAGTGGTTGGGGTTTATATATGGGGTCCATGGGCTCTATGGCCCATAACCCATTCTCAAGCCCATATCCTAATCATAATCCAAACACTAACACACAATTAAATTAATGACACGCAGTTAATAATAAAAACTTTCTGTTATTTATTATTAACAGAAATGCGGATGTTACATCTTTAGGTTGATATGAACATGCCAGATAATGTTTTTCTAAAAAATCGTTTCAATTACCTGTGCTTTCCAATGTTAAACTTTAACTCTTCATCTTAAGGCATCGGTTTTTCTCAATTACAATACTTCCACGACTTTACTCGTCTTCTTTACCCCATAACTAGTTTTGACAGATCAGTTCTAGATCATAAGCTTCTACGATTCTTGTAATTTGTGCGTTTGATGGCCTAATAGTAGCATGCCCATGCATTAGATGTAAAATAATCGTCCCATACTCTGGATTAAGGATAGTATAATTCTTCTCGTGCGCTTTTGATCGTTGGAAAGCGTATATCGTAACCTTGTCTTTTTGCATTAATATGCACTCTAACCCTTTTTGGAATGTATCCCAATAAATTATAAGATCATCAGTCCATTCTGGCAGACTTAGCATAGGAGTTTGATAAAGTTTTGTTTTTTCATCAATTGAGAAGCCACCTCTTGTTCTTCCCCCAGTCATAAATTCAGTTCTTTTTGGGTAGGAGGGTTAAAGGTTGGATTATACTGGATTTTTAATAAGGCGTCAATAATACCCAACTAATTCCAAAATTTGAAAAATTTTTCTTTGTGACTCTGGTGTTTACCAGTTTTGCTCGGATGTATGTGAATTCCGTGTCAACTAATAATGTGTTCTAAGGATCGTACTCCTTATAGCCAAAATTGCACTTGGACGACTTGGAATACAATTTCTCCTGCCTTAACAACTACAAGATTCTTTGTAACTGTTGCTCGTGTTCTTTCTTGGTTTTCGAATATATCTGGAGATCATTACTAATGATATATTGAATTTATCGCGGTATGGTTTAGAAACTCGGTTCGGGTGATCCATGAAAACTGTGGGTGCGTTAATCTGTCCGAAGGGCATAACTAAGGGTTCTTAGTGACCATAACGAGCTCGAAATGCTATTTTAGAAACATCTTCCTTTTGGATTTTAACTTGAAGATAGTCGGATCGGAGATCGATTTTCAAGAAGTAATTCACTCCTTGGAGTTGATCGAATAATTCGTCTAATTGTGGGAGGGAATATTGGTTTTTGATGGCAATTTTGTGTATTTCTCGGTAATCAACACACATCCTAAAGCTTCCATCTTTCTTCCTTACAAACAACACCGGTGCTTCCCAATGAGGATAACTAGGTTCTATGAAATCCTTATCTAATAATTCTTGTAATTGTGTAATTAGTTCTTACATTTCGGAGAATGCCAGACGGTAAGGTGCCTTGGTAATAGTAGTTGTCCCTAAGGTTAGGTCAGTTCGGAGTTCAATTTATCGGATAGTGGAATTTTGGGTAGTTCATCAGCAAGGATATTGGAGTATTCGAGTATTACAGGGATATTCCCTATATGTTTCATTAGCATTTTTCATGGTTATGATCTCCAGCAATGCCACACATCCTTGGCGTAAGAGTTTTAATATTTTAAGATGAGACACGATATGTGATATTGAACCAAACTCCTCTCCTTGTACCATAATCGCTTTATCATCCGGGTGAGGAATTTTAACTACTTAGTCATTACACACGATTTCTGCCTTGTATTCAGCTAACCAGCCCATACTGACAATTACATCCATGCTTCCCAACTATACCAGGAGTAGGTCAATAAGGAATGAGTGGTCATTTAGAATAATAGGACAGCTATGGCGTATTTGGTTAACAGTTATAGGTTTTCTGTTAACGAATTCTATAGCAGAGGGGTCTACTAGTTCACTAATCGATATGTTTCCCGGGGATAATAAGTTCGTGGGAATAAGACTTCTATTATTGTCTATATCGAACGAGACTGAAGCATATTAATCTAAATTTACGAATGTATTCTTTCACCACAATTATGTCTTGTCGTATACTAACTGATCCAATCACTAAACGCGGCCTCCAGCCGAGTTAGACGTCAATGCTTGTTCTTGGTTTAACCAGGGACAGTTCTTTTGAAGCGTTTCATACTTCCATACTCATAGTAAACATGAGGGGGGTTTGTCATAATTTGTGATCGAATTGGTTGTGATTAGGGTAACTGTAAGTGGTGAGGTTAGAATGGTCGGTTTACAGTGGTTATAATGGTTTCACGGCTACAGGCATAGTATCTATCTTCCCACTTTAATGACATGCCTTTATTTGACATACCCTTTAATAAAGGTTCTTTGTATATGTTTAATTCTGATTAGAGTTGATTGTCTTATTATTTTGAGTTGTAGGGTACGCACGTTTAAACTGTTGTAGCTCTTGTATTCCTATTTCGTGATTAGCTCGTTTTATACTAGATGATTTCCCGGTACTCTCAACACCTCTTTACTGACCGAATTCAAAGTTACCACCCCGGCTTGCGTCCCGGTATTCTCAGAAGTTAAATGGCTAACTGGATTAAGTAAGGTCTCTGCTTCCGTATTACTAACCATAGTATTAGTTGAACCAGATCATTAGAACGGTTTGTGCATCCCAGTTGACCTGCCCTTTCATTTTGGATTTCATTCCCTGGACAATTATTTCAATGTAAGGGTTTTAAGTCTTGCCCAGGTCATGCGGATAATTGCCTTTTTGTTCCTGAATTCGTACAATCTCTTTCTACCATACAAGGGCGTGGCTAAGTAGTGTAATAGTAACATAATTAACTATACAATTTGATGGGAGCTACCGATCCTGTAACATCCGTATTTTGAGAATTAATAAATAACGGAAAGTTTTATTATTATCGGTGTGTCGTTAGTTTGGTTGTGTGCATGTTTGTATTTGGATAAGATTGGAATGGAGGTGGATGGTGGGGCCCATGGCTCCCTATATAAGGCCAACCCCCATCTTTTCACCATTTCTTTACACAACACACACACACACTAGAAAACACACACTTTCTCTCTAGCATTTCGGATTCGGATCCAAGCAAAAGTGAGGAAGATTTTGGTGCTCAAGTACCTTCGAATAGCAAGAACACGTCCAGATCCTCGTATTGTGTGGATCTGAACTCGAACCCGAAGCAAAAGGTAGGTTTCGGTTTAAATGGTTATGTTTTATGGTTAGAATCGGCATGCAAACAGATATAATGGTAGATCGAGTTGTGAAATGTAAGAAAAATATAAACCTGGTAAGTTATAACCTCTTGGGTGCACTTTAAGGTAAAAAGGTGGCGTTTGGACTATGAGAGATGGGTTCGGATCAGGCGCATGGGGTCAGAATGTGTCGAAAGTTGAGAAAGAGTAAAAATCAGGTCCTGAGGAGGAGCCACGAAGTAAGATGGCTTTAAAATGGTAAAAACGAAGAAAGGAAGGCATTTCGCTTCGCTTAGCCATGAGAAGCGAAACAGTCATTTCGCTTCGCTCTGCCATGAGAAGCGAAACAGGCATTTCGCTTCGCTCTGCCATGAGAAGCGAAACAGGCATTTCGCTTCGCTCAGCCTTGAGAAGCGAAACAGGTTATGCGAACCGAAATTCTATGCGAAATTCCTCCCATGCGAAATTGATTAAGTTGTTATTCAAATGTGACCCAATTAATTTTCTGATGCGTTTTTGTTAAAGGACTGTTAATAAAAATAAAAATTTTTCCGAGTTGACCTGGCAGCTCAACCCCAGCCAGGGGCTCTGCCCCTTGGACCCTGCTAAGGGCTTCCGCCCCTAGACCCCGCTACCAGGGGCGCTGCCCCCGGACCCCCGTTAGTTGAGGGTCTCCTTCGCCTAGATGTAAGAAGTATAAGTGATAGATAATTAATACCCGTGCCTTGTTATACAATAGCCGTGCGCAGCTAAGGAAGGGCATTACACTTAACTCAGAGAGAAACAGGACCAATGTGAGTTTCTAGCCCCATTTCTGTGTTATGTTTTGGGACTGTGTGCATACTCAATGTGATTAGTTAATACACTCACTTTAAGTGGTAAGTGTATGCCGTATGAATGTTTATAAATATACCTAATTAGTGTAGAAAGAGTTAAAAGTATGTGTGAAGAGGTATATGATAACAGATATAGCTAATGAAAGAAAGGTATGTACGATATGTGTAGTGTATGAATGGTATGTATGATATGTAGAGTTGAAAAAGAAAGGGTTGCCTACCCTAATATTATAGGCGAAGAATGAAAGGGTTGCAT
The DNA here is from genome assembly GCF_021521415.1 of Bidens hawaiensis. Classification (NCBI taxonomy): domain Eukaryota; kingdom Viridiplantae; phylum Streptophyta; class Magnoliopsida; order Asterales; family Asteraceae; genus Bidens; species Bidens hawaiensis. The sequence goes on from NW_027495863.1 coordinate 102,945, forward strand.
ACCCTAATAATATATGGAAGAATAAAGGGTTGCCTACCCTAATAATATAGGTGAAGAATGAAAGGGTTGCATACCTTAATAATATATGCGAAGAATAAAGGGTTGCCTACCCTAATAATATAGGCGAAGAATGAAAGGGTTGCATACCCTAATAATATATGCGAAGAATGAAAGGGTTGCCTACCCTAATAATATAGGCGAAGAAGGAAAGGGTTGCAGACCCTAATAATATCTGCGAAGGTTATATGGCGAAAGGCTCTTTAAAACGTAGAACGATATGTACGTATGAAATAACTAAAGTAAGAAGAAGTATGAATGTATGGAAGTAAGAACGTAAGAGCGAATGTAATATGTATCTTTGGATATATATATATGTATATATATATATATAAATGTGTAAGAATGAGAATGAGAATGAGATGTATGTTACCTGCTTAACTAAGAACTCACTTAGCGTAGCTGACTTTTAGTATGCACGCAAACAAATAGGTTGAGGCAGCTGGCTTGAGGAGAGACACATGGCATGAGCTAAAGAGACTGGTATCTATGAAGAAGTGTTATGACTGTCTTATATTATGTCTATGAAAGGATATTTTGTATGTTAAGACAAGATTCGATGTTTTGTAATGTAATGTATGAAGTTTTTTTAACTATTCCGCGAAAGTTTTAATTAACTCTGATTTTAGAACTGTGTTTATGAGTAAATCCAACGCCAAGGTAGGGTTTCCGGGATCGGGGCCTTACAGGTACGGATAACAGACTTTATCATTTCAATCCATTTTACTAATTCATTTGATTCCTTAGTACCACTAAAATTTACTTGTTTGCACGACTTAAATTGTTTAAACGAGTATTCCTGTCGTAAAGGATCACAGTTGTTACGACTAGTATTCATGTTCGGTAAAAGATTTTTGTTGCCAATGGCATTTAGTGGGGGAAATTATTGTTATCGGCAGTATCACCAGTTTCTTATGGGAGAGTATTATTCGTGACAAGGTTCGTATTTATCGAGAATATAACATTTGTGGGTGTATTAGTATTGGGCGGCGAAATAATATTCGCGGTCGTAATCGTGCTTGGCCTTTGATTTGTATTCATTGTTTTAATAATGCTGGCAGGGAATCGAGCTGTGATTGTCAGAGTTACTATCTGCATTCGCCGAACAATCATTTCGGCCACAACTGCCTCAAATCACGTGTTTGTTTTCTTCAGGGCCATTCTATAATGATAAACAACTAAATTTCACATAATAGTAATTTTCCCTATAACTCATTGCGCAGGGAATCACATTAGCTAACAGTCAGATAATTCAAATAGCAGATACGTATTACACACACCAAATCATGTAAAAGTCAGATAATTGTCATCCCATGATAAGTCAGATAATTCAGATAGATTTACAATAATAAGGCCATTGTTGCATGCATGTATCAAAAATTGTCATCCCATGATAAGTAAATTTAACCCGGTAAGGGTCAATGTTTGTACTAATAGATCCAATTCATCAGCATAGCACAATCCCAAATGCTTGCATGGAGTATCAAAACTATACACAACATTGTCATACTATGTAACATCTGGCCCCTCGCACCACCAATATTGTCCGCTTTGCCCACGGAGAGCTCACGGATTTGTTTTTGGTTGCTCAGGTGGAGAGTTCCCAGGAGGTCACCCATCCTGATACTACTCCCACCTGAGCAACCAACGCGTTTTGGGCTTAATGGTAGTGGACGAGAGGAGAGATCCATAGTTAAGCGTGCTCAGGTGGGAGTAGTAGCAGGATGAGTGACCTCCTGGGAAGTCTCCACCTGTGCAACCGAAAACAAATCCGTGAGCTCTTCGTGGGCAAAGCGGACAATATTGGTGGTGCGAGTGGCCGGATGTTACAAGTGGTATCAAGGCCACTTCTGTGCCGTTCGTGATGATGGGGCAAACCTCATCAGAGATGGTGAGTCCCCAGGGGTGTCGCGAGGTACACCTTAGGCGAATCTTACATCCTGGATTAGATGGTGGGGCAAACCTCATCGAGGACGATGAGTCCAAAAGGGGGGGTGTTTGTAACACCCTAGGCAAGTCCCACATCGGCTCTGGACAGGAGAGATCCTTGGTTCATAAGTAAATGTCCCGCCTCTTAAATCACCAACGCGTTTTGGGCTTAATGGTAGTGGACGAGAGGAGAGCTCCATAGTTAAGCGTGCTCAGGTGGGAGTGTAGTAGGATGGGTGACCTCCTGGGAAGTCTTCACCTGGGCAACCAAAAAAAAATCCATGAGCTCTTCGTGGGCAAAGCGGACAATATTGGTGGTGCGAGGGGCCGGATGTTACATACTACCCTTGTCTATCCGAGTACACATTATAACAATCACGAATAGTTCACAACTTGTATAACAATTATTCCGATGTAATCCCACCATCGGGTAACTGTTTTATCATGTCTCTCCCGTAAGTAGACATTTGTTCGTTATGAGTTTAAACCGTATGATGTAATCTGGAGGCATTTGTATACTCCCCTTGACCTTTGGGTGTTAATTAGTATAATTACAGAATATTCTTTCATTAGGTCATTCAGTATTCGCAAGCATGCTGGGTCTAGTAAAAGTGATAAATTATTAATTGGTAGACAATTAATTTTTTTCCATAAAATTTCACAATATAAGCAAGGTTAAAAATACCTACTATTGGTTTATTGATTAAAAAGCTAAAGACGAAAACAATAAACATAATTGTCGAAAGAAAACACTATTGTTTCAATGCTTTTGTCCCTATCAATTAAAGACATTGTTGTCTAATTAGCCATTTGGATTATGCATCCAACAACTCAAACAAATAACATGTGATTTCCTTTTAAGAGTATTTTACTGTAATAAATTTTTTCTTGGATTCTAAAGGCTGGTTTTATTTGATAGAAAGTTATTTAAGTTGGAAAATGTAACTCCATCACTTATGTAGTTGGTCATGAGGTAGAGGCTTATGTTTCTAGTTATATGATCGCATGATCAATCGTTTGGTATGCATGTAAATTGGAAGAAAATATGGTGTTATTTACGGTTAATGTAACATGAGGATCATATTTTAAAAAATATAAGGAACACATTTCCTGTTTTCACATGTAATTTTCTCCACAATTCTCTAGACATCCAACCTAGACCAATGCCATAAGTGAAAAGGCGGTTAAAGGGGCTATGCCTTAGCCAACTTCTTTTATCACTACAAATCACGTAAAGTAAGACTAGTGCCAACTTATGATGAACCAGAAATTAAAATATGCAAAACTGTCGCACCCTAACCTAGTCTGGTTATATGACCGATAAATGATACCAGTTCTGTAAATTTACCAAAGTTTATTGCGCTATGGAAAAATGTTTTGTAAAAATAATATTTTATACCATAAGGGATTTAAATACTCTTTATTCGGTTACAAAATATTGTTCAAACTTTCGCCAAAACTTTTTACAAATATTTAAGAATACCTAAACAATTAGATTTGTCGTTGCCTAAAGAGTCATCAATCCGTTCGACAATAAATACTTGCTATCATCTTATCAAGATAATCTGAAAAGCACTTTTGACGACTTCGTCAGCTAAAGTTGGAGTATAAGTTGATTTTCTTTATAAACATACAAACCACTCAGAGTGTAGAGGCCTTACCTCTAAGCTAGTATTTTTCATAACTTATTGTGTGCACAATATTTTGTGTCGTATTTGGGGAAAATAAGTGGGTGAAAGTTTGGGTTTTAGGACTAAAATGACCCTTAATCTAAATTAAGCAGTAGTGTGCATGCCATATATGTAATCCTTTTTTGGTTAATTGGGTAAAAACACCATTCTTTTATGAGATCCACCCTAATAAAAGACATTTGTTTTTAGTTTGTAAGGTTTTAACCCTTCTACTATAAAAAAATATACGAATTTAATTAGTTTATTTATCATTCAAATAAAATTTTCTATGACAGCTTACTTCTTAAAAAATTAAAGAAACTTCATATGTGCATGTATGTAAATTTTCATTCTAATTAAAATAGATTGTTTTTTTTTCATAAACTTAAGTGGTCGAACGTAACATATTATTACGCTGGAAGAAATAATTTTACTTAACCTTCAGTTTAACAAAGACAAAAATGATATATTGACAATTATTTTTTTTTCCCGTAAAATTTCACAATATGAGCATGGTTAAAAATACCTACTATTGGTTTATTGATTAAAAAGCTAAAGACAAAAACAATAAACACAATTGCCGAAAGACAACACTAATGTTACAATGCTTTTGTCCCTATCAAATAAAGACATTGTTGTCTTATTAGCCATTTGGATTAAGCTCAAGATACTACCCTAACATGCATCAACAACTCAAACAAAGAACATGCGATTTTTTTTTAAAAGTATTTTTCTATAATAAATTTTTTTTTTTGGATTCTGAAGGTTGGTTTTATTTAATAGAAAGTTATTTAAGTTGGAAAATGTAACTCCATCACTTATGTTGTTGGTCATGAGGTAGAGGCTTATGTCTCTAGTTATATGATCGCATGATCAATCTTTTGATATGGTGTGATTTATGCGTAACGTAGCCTGAGGATTATATTTTAAAAAGTATAAGGAACACATTTGCCCTGTATCACATGTAATTTTCTCCACAATTCTCTAGACATCCAACCTAGACCAATGTTATAAGTTATAGACGGTTAAAGGGGCTATGCCTTAGCCAACTCCTTTTAACACTACAAATCACGTAAAGTAAGACTAGTGCCAACTTATGATAAACTAGAAATTAAAATGTGGCAAAACTGTCGCACCCTACCATGGTCTGGATATATGACCAACAAATGATACCAGTTCTATAAGTTTACCAACGTTTTTTGCGCTATGGAAAAATGTATTATAAAAATAATATTTTATAGCATAGAGGATTTAAATACTCTTTATTCGTTAACAAATATTTAAAAATACCTAAACAATAAGATTTGTCATTGATTAAAGAGTCATCAATCCGTTCGGCAGTCAATACTTTCTATCATCTTATCTAGATAATCTGAAAAGCACTTTTGAAGACGCGTCAGCTAAAGTTGGAGTATAAGCTGATTTTCTTTATAAACATACAAACCACTCAGTGTAAGGCCCCGAACCCCGGGAACCCCACAGTTGGTAATCATTCAAAACACTCGTAAAAATAATTAAACTTAAAAACAATCCTTTTCATTAAAAAAACATCATAGTGTATATTTTGGCGGAAAACGTAAATAATAAAATAAGTTCCCAAAACCCGGAAATTTTGCCCAAAACCAAATTAAATATTACTTGTATAAGTCCTTTAAAATAAAATGTTCATAAACAATTCTTCATTCCAGTATGCACTTCACCGTCCATGTAACTCCGTGCACGTCCAAGCGAAAAGGCATCCTCTTCCTAACCTGAAACTCACACTAACATGCACACAAAGTCAGCTTGAGCTGAGTGAGTTAAAGTTTTAAATATTATCAGTAATGGAAATCTTGATAATCATACCAAAAGTTTTTAAAGTAAAAATAAAAGAGTACATTCATTAAGTCATCATTACCGAAGACTAGACATTCTCATACATATGTAAACATCCTTTAAATACATCCATATATGTATAACAACATATATATACATATATATATATACATATATATATATATAACATTCACGTATAACATTCAGGGTCGAGCAAACGTACAACCCAAACACGTAACATTCAGCGCATGCAAACACAAAGTAGGCATGCACAACATTCAGTAGTCGAAACGACTACAACATTCGCCAAATAGAGGCCAAAGAATAATTTATATATATGTATATATGTTAACATTCCAAGGCCTACCCTATTCTAGCAAGCCTATATAAAATCGTTTAAAACATTTCATTCAGTAGGAAAACACTTAGGTGTGCATGATAGCCAAAAAGTAAAAATAGTAAAAAGGGCATCATGAACTCATCTGAAATCAATCGAACACTAGCAATGAGCTAGGAAATCCCTAAGTGCACAATCACAAGCAAGGGCATGTAAATTACACACAACGCATTACTAAACTAGACCGTAAGAACACTCTTGCCTAACGGGCCGTTCAATCCCAACACTTTGTCCCCAGGCCCAACACTTGGCCCAAGGCCCAAAACATGGCCCAAGGCCCAACAACTTGGCCCAAGGCCCGACAACTTGGCCCGAGGGTAATCAAATCGAGTCGAATATGCGCGTAATAAACCTTAAAACCATTTGTTAAACGAATCCGCCCCAAATGGACCAAATTCCCATTTTAATCTTTTCATTCATCATGATTATGTCACCCGAGTTGATAGGGTTGACGGTTCCTTTTTACAACTCTCAATATAACATTTAAACGAAAATTCGCGCACCGCCGACTCGATTGACGAAGCACTAACCAAAACAGCCCCGAGCATCAAAAATTAATTTTTCCACAGCCCTTAAACCCCCCCTAGGGCTGTACAAACTGATTCGGTCGATCATCCGATCAATTAACGCATCAAACTCAACAATTGTCAATCCTACACCCGGTAAACCCTAGTTTTCGAACTAAAATCGATTGACCGACCTAAACACCTCCATTGGCCATGAAATTATAATATGATGTACATGTCATACCTAGTGGGATTTTGATGCAAAAACCTCACTCAAAACAGCCCCATAAAAGCTCAATTGGGCAGCCACCCGGTTAGCCTACAACAAGGCGTTTTTCGATCAATACGCACAATATAAGGATTAATTAACGTGTAAAAGACTTGGGGAATCATAGTAAATACCTTGAATTGAAGTTCTAAGGCTTAAACTTGGCTGCAAAAAAGAAAATTCGTGGATCTTGGTTCCTTCTTCCTGCCGATCGCAACAATGGGGGGGGGGGGCTAGGGTTAGTTTATGTTATAACATAATATATTACACTCTAGTCCCTCCAGATTGAAGTGTAAGGCAAAAATGGAAGGAAAAGTTAGGTTCTTTAACGTACCGGGATGACGTAAAGGCTTCTAAGAAATGTCGGTTAAGTCCCCAGAGTTATACATACTTTACACGCGCTAAATCATTTAACTGGAAGTTTGACGGGTGTTACAAGTCCACCCCCTTACAATGGGATTCGTCCCCGAATCCCGAGTCGACAGGAAAAATTGTGGATACAGTCTCTTCATCTCATCTTCGAATTCCCAAGTAGCCTCGGAACCCCTACGGTGCCTCCACTGCACCTTCACCTGTCTAACCACCTTATTCCTCAAACGCCTCTCCTGACGGTCAAGAATAGCAATCGGTTGCTCAACGTAGTTCAGCTTACTGTCGAGCTCAATTTCATCAAGAGGCACATGGGCCTCATCATCCGCTAAGCATTTCCTCAGTTGGGACACATGGAAGGTAGGATGAATCCCCGCGAGCTCATCAGGCAGTTCCAGCCTATACGCTACCTCACCAACACGGGACACTATACGAAACGGACCAATGAACCTCGGACTAAGCTTCCCCCTCTTACGAAAACGAATAATGCTCTTCCAGGGAGAAACTTTTAACATAACCCGATCCCCAGCCTTGAACACAATGAGCCTTCGCCTTTTGTCCGCATAGGACTTTTGACGATCCTGAGCGGCCTTCATAAACGCCTTAATCTTATCGAGCTTCTCAGTCGTGGCTTCAACTACCTCCTGTAACATCCTAAAATTTTAATGATGAATAAAGGAAGTTATGTTTAGTGATTTCGCGTAATTGATTAATGTCGGGGAAGGAGCGGGTCTTGGACTTGGATTAATTGAGATGGGTTAAATGAGAATGGGATTTCAGGGATATAAATACCCCCAAAATCCCAAAATATCTTCATTTCCCCCCACTCTCCTAAACACACACATACACACACACCAAGCACACCCAAAACCGCCGCCGGCCGGGCCGAGAAAGAAGGAAGGATCGAGCGAGGTCCGGGTAAGAGAGAAAGATTTGTGGTGATACCAAGATAAACGAGATCCAAACAAGCTCAAAAAGGTATGATTCTTGATCTTGGAGGTTTGAAGATCCGAGCTTTTAGTGTATAAACGACCAAAAATGGTCGGGAAGTGTAGTGGTTGGTATTGAACCTTAACAAGGGTGTTAAAATCTCCCGAAATGTTGATCAGAAACCGAAACAGCGGACATCTGGGCAACTTCGCCTTCATCTGGGCAACTTCGCCTTCATCTGGGCAACTTCGCCTTCAAGCGATGAACTTCGCCTGCAAGCTAAGTTCGCCTGATGACAAGTTCGCCTGAGGTTTAAGTTCGCCTGATGACAAGTTCGCCTGAGGTTTAAGTTCGCCTGATGATAAGTTCGCCTGAGGTTTAACTTAGCCTAAAGCTAAGTTCGCCTGAGGTTTAACTTCGCCTAAAGCTAAGTTCGCCTGAGGTTTAACTTCGCCTAAAGCTAAGTTCGCCTGAGGTTTAACTTCGCCTAAAGCCAAGTTCGTTTAGAAAATAAATTTAAAATCTAATGAAAAATGTGTTAAGACAGTTAATGAAAAAAGCTCGACCCCAGCCAGGGGCTCTGCCCCTTGGACCCTGCTAGGGGCTGCCGCCCCTAGACCCCGCTGCCAGGGGCGCTGCCCCCGGACCCCCGTTCGTTGTGGGTCACATAAAGATAGAGATACATTATGAGAAGTTATAGTTAATTGATACGTATACTTGTTATACAGTCAGCCGTGCACAACTGAAGAAAGGGATTACGATTAACGGTGAACGTAACCGTGTTCAGGTGAGTTTCTAGCCCCATTTATGTGTTACGTTTTCGGGGCTGTGTGCATACTCAATATGTTTGTTAATACACTTATCCTAAGAGATAAGTGTATGCCTTATGTGGATAATGTGAAATGTATGAATGATTGCTTGATGGTACGTGAACGATCTTCGGATATTGCACGTACTGTCAGGTTGTAACGCTAAGTTAAGTAAGTATGATATGTATGCTTATGTGTATGAATGTGATAAAGTTAATAAAAGAAGGAAAGGTTGGTTGTATGGTTACGAAAAGGGTACCGAGCCCTAATAATACTCGAGGTACGATGTATGGTTGTATGGTAACGAAGAGGGAATCGAACCCTACTAATATTCGAGGAAAGAGGGAAACCGAGCCCTAATAATACTCGTGGAAAGAGGGAAACCGAGCACTAATAATACTCGTGGAAAGAGTTTATCGAGCCCTAATAATACTCGAGGAAGGAGGGTACCGAGCCCTAATAATACTCGAGTAAGGAGGGTACCGAGCCCTAATAATACTCGAGGAATGTAGGGCGTAATGCTCTTTATAACGTAAGATATGAAAGTAAGTTAATACAAAAGAAAGCATGAAAGTAAGAAAGTAAGGAAGTATGAAAGTATGAAAGTATGAATGAAAGAATATAATGTTATGTGAATGGTATGACTATGTGATTATCTAGAACTCACTCAGCATAGCTGACTTTTAGTATGCACGCAGGTGAGTAGGATGAGGCAGCTCGCTTGAGGAGACACATGGCACTGAACAAGAGTCTGGCATCTGAAGACTTATGATGTTTTAATTTTAATGTTTTAATGTGAAAGACAAAGGATGTTTTGAGACAAGTTATGAAATATTGTAATGTTTTATGAAAGTTTTATATTCCGCGTAAATGTTTTAATTAACTCTGATATTTAGAACTGTGTTTATGAGTAAATCCAACACGAAAGTAGGGTTACCGGTAACGGGGCCTTACACCTCCAAACTACCCAACTGTTTCTGTCCAATGGAACCCCAACAGACTAGTGTCCTACACCTCTTACCATACAGCATCTCAAACGGTGGCATCCCAATCGTGGTGTGATAACTGTTATTATACGAGAACTCTACCACCGGTAAGTGACGGTCCCAACTATCACTAAAGTCGATAACACAAGCACGCAACATATCCTCGAGAGTCTGAATGGTCCTCTCGGACTGATCATCCGTCTGCGGGTGATAAGCAGTACTGATGAGGAGTTTGGTGCCCATCTCCTCGTGAAACCTTTTCCAAAACCTGGAGGTGAAACGCGTATCCCTATCCTAAACAATAGATACCGGAACCCCGTGCCTAGAGACGATCTCACGAACAAATGCATCGGCCAGCTGCTCGAAATTAAAAGTCTCTCAAATCGGCAAGAAGTGAGTACTGTTGGTCAGTCTATCCACGATTACCCAAATGGTGTCATAATTACCCCTAGGAGTACGAGGCAGTTTAGTCACGAATTCCATGGTATGATGCTCCCATTTCCACTCAAGTATTTCCAACGGCTGAAGTTTCCCAAATGGCTTCTGATGCTCGGCCTTAACTTGCAGGCATGTCAAACACTTACTTAATACTAAGCCACCTCAAACTTCATCGCAGGCCACCAATAATTCTTTTTCAAGGCTTGGTACATCTTGGTCGCGCCCGGATGAATGGAATAGCGCGACTTATGCGCCTCATCTAAAATTTTACCTCTAAAATCTCCATACCTCGGTACCCATAAACACCCATCCTTATACTTCACCCCATCACCGACGTCTTCCAACAACTTTTCCTGACCCCAAATACGCTCTGACATAATCCATTCCACTTGCAACGCTTCATTCTGGACGTTGGCTATTTGCTTCACACGAATAGGTTTTGGTCTCTCCTTACGGCTTAACGCGTCGGCCACCATGTTAGCCTTACCCGGATGGTACAAGATCTCCAGATCGTAGTCCTTAATCAACTCCAACCATCGACGCTGTCGCATATTCAGTTCCTTTTGCTCGAAGAAATACTTTAAGCTCTTATGATCGGTATAAATAACGCAAGGAACACCGTACAAATAATGCCTCCACAACTAAAGCGCAAACATAACCGCCGCCAGCTCTAAATCGTGTGTAGGATAATTCGCCTCATGAGGCTTCAACTGCCATCAAGCATAAGCGATGACTCGGCCTCGCTGCATCAAAACACAACCAAGCCCCTGACAAGAGGCATCAGAATAAACCACCAGATCGTCGGTGCCATCGGGTAGAGCTAAAATTGGGGCATGCGTCAACCTGTTCTTCAACTCGAGAAAGGCCTCCTCCTGCTCAGTACCCCAAACGAACTTAACACTCTTCTTAGTCAACCTGGTCAGTGAAGAAGCAATTTTTGAAAAGTCGGGAATAAAGCGGCGGTAATACCCCGCCAAGTCCAGAAAGCTACGGATTTCAGATGGAGACTTAGGAGACTCCCAGTCATCCACGGCTTCCAACTTTGCAGCATCAACCAAAATACCACTCGGGTAAATAAAATGACTCAAGAACTGAACCTCGCGTAACCAGAAGGAACACTTAGAAAATTTTGCGTACAACTTGCTCTTTCGCAGATCTTCCAAAACTTTCGAGAGATGACTGGCGTAATCGGATTCGCTTTTGGAATACATAAGAATGTCGTCGTTGAATACAATAACAGAACGATCGAGCAACGGTCTACACACCCGGTTCATAAGATCCATGAACGCAGCCGGTGCGTTGGTCAAACCGAAAGACATCACAAGGAATTCGCAGTGCCCATAACGAGTGCGGAAGGCAGTCTTCGGAATATCTTCTTCCCGAATCTTCAACTGATGATACCCGGACCTAAGGTCGATCTTCGAGAACCAGCTAGCTCCTTGGAGCTGATCCAATAAGTCGTCGATCCTTGGCGGAGGGTATCGATTCTTAAAAGTGAGCTTATTCAATTCACGGTAGTCAATGCACATCCGCATGCTACCGTCCTTCATCTTAACGAACAGGACCGGGGCACCCCAAGGTGAGATGCTCGGTCGAATGAAGCCCTTGTCGAGCAAGTCTTCCAACTGAGCCATAAGTTCTTTCATCTCATTCGGTGCTAGATGGTAAGGAGCTTGGGCAACGGGTTTTGCACCCGGCACAAGGTCTATCTGAAACTCGACCTCGCGGTCTGGCGGCACATCCGACAAATCATCTGGAAATACATCTGGGAAATCCCGAACGATAGGAACACCACCGACAGAAGCCCTAGGCACGAAAACAGATTCTCTTATGGCGACCTCAACCTCAAACACATGGACTACGCGCTCGGGTGATTTATTCAACGAAGAACAGAAAATGGTAGACGCAAAACTTCTACTGGCGCCCGAATCAAATAAGACTGACGCCGGTAATTCATCAAGTAGAAAGGTATCTGGGATAACATCACGCTCCTACTTAGCTAAACAATTGCTCATACATTCTTGAATGAGCGAGGAATTTAAGCGGTCAAGTACCAAGGAACCCAGAGTGACAGTATGCTACGCCTCAGCTACACAATTACGCGCAAAGCGTTCAAGAGGATGGGAAACGAACAGGAGAATTTAGGGAGTAAGATAAACTTTAACGCTAACGACTCGAGAGTTAGCCAAATCCTATCCCTACAAAGACGGAATCCCTAACATAGTCAAACACAAGTGGTATTTAAAACACAGAAGGTAGGGGTAAACTGCTAATAACGTTGATCAAGTGTAATTAGTCGTTTACTTCACCGGCCCGTTCTAAGCACCCCCAGCCCCTAACCACATTAGCATTCTATCTAACACTTTACAATTAATCACATACTAGAAACTTTCAAATTCAAAGGAATGACTAAATAATTTAAAGTTACCTCTTGGCGTGCAGCTACTCACGGTGGGCATACTGGTCTCTTTTCATACAGTTCGAGTCCAAGCATTCGGGGATGCTCGGATCCCTCGAACCATGGCTCTGATACCAACTTGTAAGGACCCGAACACCGGGAACCCCACAGTTGGTAATCATTCAAAACACTCGTAAAAATAATTAAACTTAAAAGCAATCCTTTTCATTAAAATAAGCATCACAGAGTATAATTCGACGGAAAATGTAAATAATAATATAAGTTCCCAAAACCCGGGAATTTTGCCCAAAACCAAATTAAGTATAACTTGTATAAGTCCTTTGAAATTAAATGTTCATAAACAATTCTTAATTCCAGTATGCCCTTCACCGTCCAAGTAACTCCGTGCACGTCCAAGCGATAAGGCATCCTCTTCCTAACCTGAAACTCACACTAACATGCACACAAAGTTAGCTTGAGCTAAGTGAGTTCAAGTTTTAAATAAATATTATCAGTAACTGAAATAATGATAATCATACCAAAAGTTTATAAAGTAAAAATAAAAGAGTACATTCATTAAGTCATCATTACCGAAGACTAGACATTCTAATACATATGTAAACATCCTTTAAATACATCCATATATGTATAACAACATATATATATATATATATATATATATATATATATATATATATAACATTCACGTATAACATTCAGGGTCGAGCAAACGTACAACCCAAACACGTAACATTCAGCACTTGCAAACACAAAGTAGGCATGCACAACATTCAGTAGTCGAAACGACTACAATATTCGCCAAATAGAGGCCAAACAATAATTTATATATATGTATATATGTTAACATTCCAAGGCCTACCCTATTCTAGCAAGCCTATATAAAATCGTTTAAAACATTTCATCCAGTAGGAAAGCAGTTAGGTGTGCATGCTAGCCCAAAAGTTAAAAGAGTAAAAAGGGCCTCATGAACTCACCTGAAATCAATCGAACACCAGCAAAGAGCTAGGAAATCCCTAAGAGCACAATCACAAGCAAGGGCTGTAAATTATACACAACGCGTTACTAAACAAGACAATAAGAACACTATTGCCTAATGGGCCGTTCAAGCCCAACACTTTGGCCCAAGGTTCAACAACTTGGCCCAAGGCCCAACACTTGGACCAAGGCCCAACAAGTTGGCCCAAGGCTCAACAACTTGGCCCAAGGCCCAACAACTTGAACCAAGGCCCAACACTTGGCCCAAGGCCCAACAACTTGGCCCAAGGCCCATCAACTTGGCCCAAGGCCCGACAACTTGGCCCAAGGCCCAACAATTTGGCCCGAGGGTAATCAAATCGAGTCGAATACGCGCGTAATAAACCTTAAAACAATTTGTTAAATGAATCAGCCCCAAATGGACCAAATTCCCATTTTAATCTTTTCATTCATCATGATTATGTCACCTGAGTTGATAGGGTTCCTTTTTACAACTCTCAATTTAACATTTAAAGAAAATTAGCGCACCGCCGACTTGATTGACGAAGCACTAACCAAAACAGCCCCGAGCATCAAAAATTAATTTTTCCATAGCCCTTAAACCCCCCTAGGGCTGTACAAACTGATTTGGTCGGTCATCCGATCAATTAACACATCAAAGTCAACAATTGTCAATCCTACACCCGGTAAACCCTAGTTTTCGAACAAAAATCGATTGACCGACCTAAACACCTCCATTGGCCATGAAATTATAATATGATGTACATGTCATACCTAGTGGGATTTTGATGAGAAAACCTCACTCAAAACAGCCCCGGAAAAGCTCAATTGGGCAGCCACCCGGTTAGCCTACAACAAGACGTTTTTCGATCAATACGCGCAATATAAGGATCAATTAACGTGTAAAAGACTTGGGGAATCGTAGTACATACCTTGAATTGAAGTTCTAAGGCTTAAACTTGGCTGCAAAAAAGAAAATTTGTGGGTCTTGGTTCCCTTCTTCCTGCCGATCGCAACAATGGGAGGGCTAGGGTTAGTTTATGTTATAATATAATATATTACACTCTAGTCCCTCCAGATTGAAGTGTAAGGCAAAATGGAAGGAAAAGTTAGGTTCTTTAACGCACCGGGATGACGTAAAGGCTTCCAAGAAACGTCGGTTAAGTCCCCAGAGTTATACATACTTTACACGCGCTAAATCATTTAACCAGAAGTTTGACGGGTGTTACACTCAGAGTGTAGAGGCCATACCTCTCGGCTAGTATTTTTCATAACTTATTGTGTGCGCAATATTTTGTGTCGTAGTTGGGGAAAATAAGTGAGTGAAATTTTGGGTTTTAGGACTAAAATGACCCTTAATCTAAAATTAAGGAGTAGTGTGACGTGCCATCTATGTAATCCTTGTGTGGTTAATTGGGTTAAACAACATGTTTATGAGATCCACCTTAATAAAAGAGATTTATTTTATTTCTTTAAAAGGAATACCTTTGTAAATGGAATACCTTTTTCTTTATAATCGCCACTTTATTGAATCACCTTTGCTTTCTGAGTTATCCTTCTTACTCCCGACTTTGCAGCCATTGAATGGTGGTCATGTGTTTTAGCTATTTAAGGTAGCTTGTCCCTGAGACCCTCGATGTCTCAAGTCTCGTCTCGTCTTTCCAAGGGCTTCCTTTGATGCTTTTGTGACAATTTGGCAACTCTCTTAGCATATCTGGCTACAAGCTCCAAGCGTGACTTCTTCATTACTTTTTTTTTACAGTAGAAGGGTTAAAACCTTCAAAATTTAAAATAAATCTCTTTTATTAAGGTGGATCTCATAAACATGTTGTTTAACCCAATTAACCACACAAGGATTACATAGATGGCACGTCACACTACTCCTTAATTTAGATTAAGGGTCATTTTAGTCCTAAAACCCAAAATTTCACTCACTTATTTTCCCCAACTACGACACAAAATATTGCGCACACAATAAGTTATGAAAAATACTAGCCGAGAGGTATGGCCTCTACACTCTAAGTGTAACACCCGTCAAACTTCCGGTTAAATGATTTATCGCGTGTAAAGTATGTATAACTCTGGGGACTTAACCGACATTTCTCGGAAGCCTTTACGTCATCCAGGTATGTTAATGAACCTAACTTTTCCTTCAATTTTGCCTTACACTTCAATCTGGAGGGACTAGAGTGTAATATATTATATTATAACATAAACTAACCCTAGCCCCCCACCCCGTTGTTGCGATCGGCAGGAAGAAGGGAACCAAGACCCATGAATTTTCTTTTTTCAGCCAAGTTTAAGCCTTAGAACTTCAATTCAAGGTATGTACTACGATTCCCCAAGTCTTTTACACGTTAATTGATCCTTATTGCGCGTAGTGATCAAAAAACGTCTTGTTGTAGGCTAACCGGGTGGCTGCCCAATTGAGCTTTTTCGGGGCTGTTTTGAGTGAGGTTTTCACATCAAAATCCCACTAGGTATGACATGTACATCATATTATAATTTCATGGCCAATGGAGGTGTTTAGGTCGGTCAATCGATTTTTGTTCGAAAACTAGGGTTTACCGGGTGTAGGATTGACAATTGTTGAGTTTGATGCGTTAATTGATCGGATGACCGACCGAATCAGTTTGTACAGCCCTAGGGGGGTTTAAGGGCTGTGGAAAAATTAATTTTTGATGCTCGGGGCTGTTTTGGTTAGTGCTTCGTCAATCGAGTCGGCGGTGCGCGAATTTTCGTTTAAATGTTAAATTGAGAGTAGCAAAACAGAACTGTCAACCCTATCAACTTGGGTGACATAATCGTGATGAATGAAAAGATTAAAATGGGAATTTGGTCCATTTGGGGCTGATTCGTTTAACAAATGGTTTTAAGGTTTATTACGCGCGTATTCGACTCGATTTGATTACCCTCGGGCCAAGTTGTTGGGCCTTGGGCCAAGTGTTGGGCTTCAACTGCCCATTAGGCAAGAGTGTTCTTGCGGTCTAGTTTAGTAACGCGTTGTGTATAATTACAGGCCCTTGCTTGTGATTGTGCACTTAGGGATTTCCTAGCTCGTTGCTGGTGTTCGATTGATTTCAGGTGAGTTCATGATGCCCTTTTTACTCTTTTAACTTTTGGGCTAGCATGCACACCTAAGTGTTTTCCTACTAGATGAAATGTTTTAAACGATTTTATATAGGCTTGCTAGAATAGGGTAGGCCTTGGAATGTTAACATATATGCATATATATAAATTATTGTTTGGCCTCTATTTGGCGAATGTTGTAGTCGTTTCGACTACTGAATGTTGTGCATGCCTACTTTGTGTTTGCATGCGCTGAATGTTACGTGTTTGGGTTGTGCGTTTGCTCGACCATGAATGTTATACGTGAATGTTATATATATATATATATATGTTGTTATACATACATGGATGTATTTAAAGGATGTTTACATATGTATGAGAATGTCTAGTCTTCGGTAATGATGACTTAATGAATGTACTTTTTTATTGTTACTTTAAAAACTTTTCGTATGATTATCATGATTTCCATTACTGATAATATTTATTTAAAACTTGAACTCACTCAGCTCATGCTGACTTTGTGTGCATGTTAGTGTGAGTTTTAGGTTAGGAAGAGGATGCCTTATCGCTTGGACGTGCACGGAATTACTTGGACGGTGAAGGGCATACTGGAATGAAGAATTGTTTATGAACATTTTATTTCAAAGGACTTATACAAGTTATACTTAATTTGGTTTTGGGCAAAATTCCGGGTTTTGGGAACTTATTTTATTATTTACGTTTTCCGCCGAATTATAATCTGTGATGCTTATTTTAATGAAAAGGACTGTTTTTAAGTTTAATTATTTTTACGAGTGTTTTGAATGATTACCAACTGTGGGGTTCCCGGGGTTCGGGGCCTTACAATGTGTTACCTTATAGCCTACGGTTGTGTGATGAAATTTAGTTCCTTATGACTAAGAATGTTGTGAGTAGGCTTATTGATGTGTGTGTGCATGGTGATTACGGCCGGGTCAAATATATCACTCGAGTTTTCAAATCCCGTGGTGGAGTGGCCCGTGTGGCGTGATCATCATTTTGGCGGGTCAAATATATTACTCGGGTTTTAAAATCCCGTGGTGAAGAGGCCCGTTGTATGTAAACTGTGATTGGGTCAAATATATTACTCAGGTTGTACTCGTGGTGGAGAGGCCCGTATCACGTGTTTGGATGTGTAAGCTATGACCGAGACAAATATATTACTCGGGTTTGACTCGTGGTGGAGAGGCTCGTGTCACGTGCTTAGGTCTTACCGCGTCCGGGTCAAATATATTACTCAAGTCTTGACTCGTGGTAGAGAGGCCCGTGTATGCGTGTTTGACGATGAATGTATTATTTGGTGAAATATATTATTTATTTTATTATTATTCTCTTTTCTGTTTAGAGCTATAACTTTGAAATCAAGTACGAATTATTGTTTATGAAAACTTGAACTCAGTCAGCTCTAGCTGACTTTGTGTGTATGTTAGATTGACTTTCAGGTTAACAAGTGGATGTTACCGCTTGGATGTGTTGGATGCTACTCGGAGTTGAAGGCATTTCTAGACGAGGACATTAAAATAAAACAAACACTTCGCTTTATATTCAGTTTTGGGATTTTAGATACTTAACTTTTCCCACAATTTATTATTTGGTATTTTTCCGGTTTTGGGAATTTTTGATGCTTATGAATTTCCGCTGTTAAATTACTCTGAACTGGTTTTAAATAAAATGAAACGTTTGGTTTTAAATTTTTGGTGAAATTATGGATGTGATTACCAACTGTAGGATTCCCGGGGTTCGGGGTCTTACAATAGAAGGAGTTAGGAGGCAAACTCTACTAATGCTTGCGTAGAATGTTATATGAATATAAATTAGTATGAATGCTATGTATAGAAGAATGTGCAAACGTTCATGCGTAGAGCCTTCATTCATCATGCATGCACAATAAATTAGGATGGCAAACCCTCTAACTTTATATGGCTTGGTTGTGAGCAAGTAAGGCTCGGTTATGAGCAAGGATAGGAGTCTCGGTTATAAGCAAGGAAGGCTCGGTTATGAGCAAGGATAGTAGGCTAGGTTAGGAGCAAGGAAGAATCAGTTAAGAGATAGGATAGGAGGCTCGGTTAAGAGCAAGGATAGGATGCTCGGTTAGGAGTAAGAGTAGGAGGCTCAGTTACGAGTAAGCGTATAAGAATATAGTTATGAAATGATTGATAGATAGACATAGAGAATGTAAATAAAGAATTATAAACGTTATGCTATATATAAATGTATTAAAGAGGTGGTTTGCTTATAAATCGTATGCTGTGAAAAGTAAAGAAACGTTAGAACTCACTAAGCGTATAGTTGACTTTTAGTATGCATGCAGGTATTGTGATGACGTGGCAAGCTTGAGGCGCGTACTAGGCTATCCATATTGAAGATTAGTTGAGGTGGAAGTTGTTATGCAAAACGTTTTTTAGTTTCCGCTGCAAATTGATTATGGTTTCACTGTATCAAACTGAGTTTATGAGTAAATCCAACACCGAATATAAGGCTACCGGGATCGGAGCCTTACAAGTTGGTATCAGGGCAAAAGTTTGAGAGATTTAACCATCCTTACATGCTTAGACTCAAACAGAGAATGGGACCAAAGAAGAAAGACAACATGGATAGCCGTATGCCACTCAGGCAAGCTAAAAACGTAAATTCCTTATGTATAACGTAGGGATAAGTAAGAAAGTTATATGAATTGTTAGAGGTAGGATTGTTTGCTTATATTTGAAATGTTTGATTTTCTAACTACCTTAAGTAGAACCAAGCACAAGTAGACTCACGAAAGGAAGTGTATAGGACACGGAAAGTAACGTGAGCAGCTAATCCCAGCTGGCCACTGTTATTACCTGCATCCTTACTATCCTTGTACTAAATAGTTTCTTGCGTGACGATCTCTGTGTTTTTCCTTTAGAATAGATGGCTGGTGCTAAGATTGCTGGACAAGGAGGACGTAAGGGATGCCGTGGTAGGCCACATGTTAACTGAGTACCTTCCGAAGAACCGATTAATGAACCTAGTGAAGACAGAGTATCAACTCGACCCTGCTATTCAAGCTGCGACTACTAAAACAGTTGTAGCTGCAGTGAAGAATCTCCAACCAGACACGTCTACTGAAAGCAGTACCAAGACTGTTGAGATGCCTGGGGAAAGTAGTAAGGAGGATACTAAGACTGAGATGGAGGCGTCAAGTGAGGTTTGATCTTTGAAGATGAATGAAGGAAAACGAGGCCGAGGTGGTTGTAGCTACAGAACCTTCAAAGGCTATGACCCACCTCAGCTGACTGGTATGGGTGACGCAATCACTACTCTTCAGTGGATAACCGCGATGGATAAAGTTATTCGCATTAGTGAGTGCCATCCCAACCAAGCTGTGGGCTTCGCTACTCAGTCATTTGGTGATGAAGCTATGTTCTAGTGGGAAACTGTTGAGCAAAGAAACACTACTTCTGAAATTAAGGCCATGAAGTGGGAAGATCTGAAGAAGATGGTAATGAAGAAGTTTTGTGCGGATGCTGGGGTTGAATGGGGTGAGATGAAGTTTCTAAATCTAAAGGCAGGAAAAATGACACACCGTGAGTACATTACCGAATTCAACCACATGTCCAGGTTAGTACCTGACATTGTGAACACCGAGGCGATGTGGATCAAGTGTTACATCAGGGGACTTCCATAGAATGTCCGCTCTCTAGTCAGGACTAGTAAACCTACCACATTTGACTCTGTCGTCGATCTAGCAGAGATGGTTTATGATGATCTGGCTGTGGATGAGGTGGAGGTGGAAGAGAAGAAAGAAAAGAAACCAGTCTCTAAGAAGACGGATACTGAAAGTAATGAGCCACCCAAGAAAAAGACAAAAACGAATGAGATTGCTGCTTGTAGCAACTGTGGAAAGAAACACTCGGGAGAGTGTAGGGTGGGGATGCGGGAAGATGGGGCACTTCTTTTGGGAATGTAAGAAGGACAACAGGTGTTTCAACTGTGGGGACGCTGATCATAAGGCTTATGAATGCAAGAAACCCAAAGCAGGAGGGGGAGAAGCGGGAAAGAAGGCGCAGAATTTGAGTCCCCTATCAAGGAAGGAAGCTAAAGGAAGGAGCATTCGAGAAGAATGAGGTATTTTGTGTAAGTATTATGTTATGTATAACTTTAAAGATTTCGTGCTTACTGTTAACTTTAAAATTTAGACTGTAACATCTCAGAAAACCCATATTTATTTTGGGCTAAAAATGTAAATTCTGGTGAAAATGAAAATTCTGAATTTTGAGACACATCGCGCTACGCGATGGCCTCCTGATAACTCCATCACGCTACGCGACAGAACATCACACAATTCAAGAAAAAGGGGGCGTCACGCTGTGCGACGGCCTACCCAAAAGGTTCATCGCGCTACGTGACGACCACGTTAAGGAATCTAATCCACGTGTCCAACCATGTGTCAACACGTGGCATCTTTTGGTGAATTGCGGCGTCACGCTAAACGATGGCCACTAGAAAGGACCATCGCGCTACGCGATGGCCTGCGAAACTTGGCCATAAACGGGCAGCAACGGGTTCAAGCCTCATTCAACCCATTTCACCTTTATTATCACATAATTAGCCTAGAAGTGCGTGCCAAGGTGTTCCGACGTTCTGAGGGCTTGTTTTCGTGAAGAAACGAGATGCCGAGACGCTGTAAACAATCTGTTTCTCCATTAAACGACACACGAGCTGACTCGCTGCCGATTTTCATAATTATTATTCCTGACTAGTCGACTTCGTGGAACGTGCTAAGCTCCGAAGCTCTGACAGTTTAAGCTCTAACACGCGATATAGAGTAGGAGCGCCGCTCGATCAGTCACAGGTGTTTAACTCCGAATACCGTGCGAGATAGGGGTTCTGATTAAGTATTTATTTTATTATTATGGCTTAGACCATAGTCGGGGGTATAGCCTAAATCGTGATTCCTGATAAGCATAATACAACTTTTTATAATCAAAGTTTATAGACAAATTATTATTTCTTCATGATTAAGAAACGTTAGCATTCTCATACAACGGTTATAGATAAAGTAATGTTTCTTCTTGAAGAAGAAACCGGGTATAGATGTTTCTTCCTGAAGAAGAAACATGGCATGTAACTGATAAATAAACAAAAGGACTAAAAGTCCAAATGTTTTATAACAAACAAATGATTTGTCAAGGTTAAAGTTATACAAAACCAGACTTAAGGTCTGCTGAGTTAAATCAGACTTTAAGTCTGCTGCTCAGACCAAGAGTCTGCTGAACTAAATCAGACATAACGTCTGCTGATCAGACCTAAGGTCTGCTGATTAATCAAAATATATTTATGCAAACCTATTACAAATATAGGTTAACAGCATACTGACAGGAAAGGTTTTCAAACGTCACCGAGCTGACAACAACAGGTGAATACGTTAAACGTTCTGAACTGATTTTACTCTTGTAGTAAACAGGTTCTTTATTTCAAAGATTCTGACAAATGTTTGCATGAGATTACGTGTCTCTAAAATCGGTATAATACAAAATAGATAATAAAAAGCAACTTAGACCAAATACACATGTGTCTGGATCCAAACATAACTGATAATTGGCATACAAAACCAAGTCATTCATAACCGGTTCTCCAACAGGGTCACATTGCCTAGGGGAGGCTGTCTCTGAACAGGGACTATATACTCGGGGAACCTTTGAATTGTGTGTGTGTAAGGCAGTGGTACAAATCCCGGGAATGGACAGGCATTCCTGCTGAGTTTATGAAACAGAAAACTATGTTTGTATTTAACGACTGTTATAAACTGTTTTATTGAGTCAACGATAAACCAGCTTTGTGCTGACGTATTTTTTCCCCACAATTCAGGGAAACTGTAAAGGATAGAACTGACAGGCAAGACTGATAGAAGATTGGAGACATAGTCATTAGAGGTGATCTGATGGCTCAGATATTTTATTCAAAATATAATAATGAATTATATTTTTATGACTGGTATTTAAATTATCAAAACGGGTATTCTGACCCAACATTTTATAAATTAATATTATATTTTAAAAACTATCGCTAACAACCCGCAACTCTAATATATTTTCAAAATAGATACCAACTAACGGGCGTCGCACCCAGGCCCTAAGTCGGGGTGTGACAGGTTGGTATCAGAGCCATCGTTCTTAGCGAATTTGGTATTTAATTATACCTCGGCTTTAAACGAATTAGGTATTAATATGTTAGTATCTAAGCTTTAATCATTTATCTGAAAAGTATGGATAAGTTATTATTGGTAGTTCACATATCCCTAAGTAATAATTTGTGCAGATGTCTTATACAAACTAGTATGGTAAAAAGGACGCCAAGTAGTAAGATGCTTTAAATATGTACCTAAACATGAGCCATCTGATATGGCCAACTGTAATCGTTATTTCGGTCACAAGCAACCTACTGAACTGATAGATCTAAACTGAACTGATAAAGATATAAACTGAACTGATAAATCTGACTGATCTGATAATTCTGAATTGAACTGATCTGATAATTCTGATAGATCTAATAAATCTAACTAGCATGATAATTCTGAAGAGAACTGATTTGATAATTCTGACTGATCTGATAAATCTGAAATGAGTTAATAAATCCAACTGATCCGGGAAAACCAGATGATATGACTGATCTAATATGATTGAGCTGATAATACTTACTGATTTGAAAATTTTGACTAATCTAAAAATTTTGACTGATCTGACAAATCTGACCGATCTGATCCGAAGAATCTGACTAGTCCGATATGACTGATTGATCCAATATATCCAATAAATAAAATCCATTCAATAGATTAGATTGACTCTGACATACGAAAATCAACCGATATATAGTTCTGGTAATCCACAAATGCCAACAGAAATATCTAACGATACCTTTAAAAGCATTCTACAGTATTATCCGTCTGAAAGTGAGGATTACCATACCTCTTAAAGAATACTACAACCAGCAGTTTATCTGAACCAGGAGAAACGAAGAAGGAAGATTAGGAAGAAAGTTAGTCTCCTTACTCACCACCATACCATAATTCCGTGCTAACAATATTTGAATAAGCAAATGCAAAACGGGAAGGGGCCCGACTAGTTGATAATTTCTATATGAACAATATTCTGAGTAAAGGAATACAAGCTTATGTGACAAATCCACATTTTTGGAAACAACTTACCTTTTTCTCGTAGTATCCGTATCTGCAAAGCAATTCAAGATTTTTGTTTTGCTCTTACTCAAGGCGTACAACTAAATATAAGAGGAGTATTTAACATTGAAGATGACTTAGTTTATTCTAGAATCAATGTTATCAGGTTAGTAGAAGTGATGCTTAAGAAAGAAATGAATGCTTAAGGGATTAATGGATAACAAGGACAAGGAATTTATCATTCAATGGAAGAGATAGACAATACTAAGTTTATGTAATATAAACAGAAGATATTTTATATTTCTTCGAAATATTAAACTTATCTTTAAGATTTATGTTATGAAAAGATAGCATAAAATCTCAAGGAAATTCTTATAGCAAATCTAGAAGTAAGAAAATAACTGCAATAAGACTAAGAAAAGTCCAAGTGGACATATTTCAAAGGATGATTAACTTTAAAGTCAACACTAGACAAAAATATTTAAGAAAAATAGGAAAAGAGAATTTGAGAAAATCTCACAGTATGTTTGTATATAGGAATATCAAATACTAGCAATTAAAAGAACATTTAGGAAGCTCCAAGCAATAGAAACATAACAAAACTTGCATAGGAGATTCCTAAGTGACATTTAGTCAAAGTGAAAGAGATGATTTATAACACTATAGATGAGATGAAAGAATAGATACAACACTTAGAACAGATATCATATAAGGCAACGAGAATGAAAAAGATCTCGAGAGACATCAAAATTGTTGTGTCAACCATAGTTGATCAAAACGTCAAAGAAAAAGAGTTTCGGAATTTTCAAGAGATATGATTGGCAGTATATTGAAATATGATTAAAAAAAAGTACAAAGGTAATGTTAGAATATGAGGAAAATAAATGATTGAAATCAAGAGATGGAATTTATTCAACAGATCGAATCAAAGACGCAATAGAGATAACATTGGTAAATGTTTAGAATACACAAGGTAAGGTAAATAATTAAACACAACTGGCCTTTGTGTTTAGCAATTTACAAATTACTTATGATATTCTAAACTATTACATCAAATAAGGTGTAAAGTTAGCAACATATACAGATTTGAAATTTTAATCATTCTGCATTGAGAGTTAAACTCAAGAAATCAGATTAGATGGAATCTAAGAAAGAGTCAACAAAATAAAATATCCAAACCTGAATCTCGAGGACGAGATTAATTTCAAGGTGGGGAGGATGTAACATCTCAGAAAAACCCATATTTATTTTGGGCTAAAAATGTAAATTCTGAAAGTTAAAGGGGTGAAAATGAAAATTCTGAATTTTGAGACACATCGCGCTACGCGATGGCCTCCTGATAACTCCATCACACTACGTGACAGAGCATCAAACAATTCAAGAAAAGGGGGGGCGTCACATTGCGCCACGGCCTACCCAAAAGGGTCATCGCGCTACGCGACGACCACGTTAAGGAATCTAATCCACGTGGCATCTTCTGGTGAATTGCGGCGTCACGCTAAGCGATGGCCGCTGGAAAGGACCATCGCGCTACGCGATGGCCTACGAAACTCACCTATAAAAGGGAAGCAACGTGTTCAAGCCTCATTCAACCCATTTCACCTTTTTTATCATATAATTAACCCAGGAGTGCGTGCCAAGGTGTTCCGACGTTCTGAGGGCTTGTTTTCGTGAAGAAACGAGATGCGGAGACGCTGTGAACGATCTGTTTCTCCATTAAACGACACACGAGCTGACTCGCTGCTGATTTTCGTAATTCTTATTCCTGACTAGTCGACTTCGTGGAACGTGCCAAGCTCCGAAGCTCCGACAGTTTAAGCTCTAACACGCGATATAGAGTAGGAGCGCCACTCGATCAGTCATAAGCATTTAACTCCGAATACCGTACGAGGTAGGGGTTCTGATTAAGTTATTATTTTATAATTATGGCTTAGACCATAGTCGGGGGTATAGCCTAAACCGTGATTCCTGATAAGCATAATATAACTTTTTATAATCAAAGGTTATAGACAAGTTATTATTTCTTCACGATTAAGAAACATAAGCATTCTCATATAACGGTTATAGATAAATTAATGTTTCTTCATGAAAAAGAAACCAAGTATAGATGTTTCTTCCTGAAGAAGAAACCTAGCATATGACTGATAAATAAACAAAAGGACTAAAAGTCCAAATGTTTTATAACAAACAAATGATTTGTCAAGGTTAAAGCTATACAAAACCAGACTTAAGGTCTGCTGAGTTAAATCAAACATATAGTCTGCTGATCAGACCAAGAGTCTGCTGAACTGAATCAGACATAACATCTGCTGATTGATCAAAATATATTTATGCAAACCTATTACAAATATAGGTTAACAGCATGCTGACAGGAAAGGTTTTCAAACGTCACCGAACTGACAACAACAGGTGAATACGATAAACCTTCTGAACTGATTTTTCTGTTGTAGTAAACAGGTTGTTTATTTTAAAGAGTTTGATAAATGTTTGCATGAGATTACGTGTCTCTAAAATCGTTATAATACAAAATATATAATAAAAAGCAACTCAGACCAAATACACATGTGTTTGGATCCAAACATAACTGATAATTGGCATACAAAACCAAGTCAGTCATAACCGGTTCTCCAACAGGGTCACATAGCCTAGGGGAAGGCTGTCTCTGAACATGGGCTATGTACTCGGGGAACCTTTGAATTGCGTGTGTAGGGTATTGGTATAAATCCCGGGAATGGACAGGCAGGAATGCCGAGTTTGTGAAACAGAAACCTATGCTCGTATTTAACGACTGTTATAAACTATTTTATTGAGTCAATGATTCACCAGCTATGTGCTGACGTATTTTCTCCCCACAATTAAGGGAAACTGTAAAGGACCGAATTGACAGGCAAGACTGATAGAAGATTGAAGACATAGTCATTAGAGGTGATCTGATGGCTCAGATATTTTATTCAAAAGATTATAAAGAATTATATTTTTATGAATGGTATTTAAATTATCAAAATGAGTATTCTGACCCAACATTTTATAAATTAATATTATATTTTAAAGACTTCCGCTAATAACCCGCAACTCTGATATATTTTCAAAAGAGATACCAACTAACGGGCGTCGCACCCAAGCCCTAAGTCGGGGTGTGACAGGTTGGTATCAGAGCCATCGTTCTTAGCGAATTTGGTATTTAATTATACCTAGGCTTTGATCAAAGGATAAATATCTGGATCATTAGTTTAAACGAATTAGGTATTAATATGTTAGTATCTAAGCTTTAATCATTTATCTGAAAAGTAGGGATAAGTTATGATTGGTAGTTCACATATCCCTAAGTAATAATCTGTGCAGATGTCTTATACAAACTACTATGGTCAAAAAGACGCCAAGTAGCAAGATGCTCTAAATATGTGCCTGAGCATGAGCCATCTGATATTACCAACAATAATCGTTATTTCTATTACAAGCAACCTACTGAACTGATAGATCTAAACTAAACTAATAAAGATCTAAAATGAACTAATAAATCTGACTGATCTTGACTGATCTGATAATTCTGAATTGAACTGAACTGATAATTCTGACTGATCTGTTAAATCTGACTGGCATGATAATTCTGAAGAGAACTGATTTGATAATTCTGACTGATCTGATAGATCTGAACTGAGTTAATAAATCCAACCGATCCAGAAAAACCCGGTTGATATGACTGATCTAATATGATTAAGCTGATAATAATTACTGATTTGAAAATTTTGACTGATCTAAAAATTTTAACTAATCTGATAAATCTGAATCTGATCCGAAGAATCTGGCTAGTCCGATATGACTGATTAATCCAATAAATTCAATAACTCAAATCCATTCAATAGATCTGATTGACTCTTACATACGAAAGTCAACCGATATATTTCTGGTAATCCACAAATGTCAACAGAAATATCTAGCGATACCTCTAAAAGCATTCTACAGTATTATTCGTCTGAAAGTGAGGATTACCATACCTCTTAAAGAATAATACAACCAGCTGTTTATCTTAACCAGGAGAAAAGAAGAAAGAAGATTAGGAAGAAAATTAATCTCCTTACTCACCACCATACCATAATTCCGTGCTAACAATATTTGAATAAGCAAATGCAAAACGGGAAGGGGGCCCGACTAGTTGATAATTTTTATATGAACAATATTATGAGTAAAGGAATACAAGCTTATGTGACAAATCCACATTTTTGGAAACAACTTACCTTTTTCTCGTAGTATCCGTATATGCAAAGCAATTCAAGATTTTTGGTTTGCTCATACTCAAGGCGCACAACTAAATATAAGAGGAGTATTTAACATTAAAGATGACTCAGTTCATTCTAGAATCAATGTTATCAAGTTAGTAGAAGTGATGCTTAATGGATTAATGGATAACAAGGATAAGGAATTTATCATTCAATGGAAGAGATAGACAATAGTAACTTTATGTAATATGAACAGAAGATATGTTTTATTTCTTCGAAATATTAAACTTTTCTTTAAGATTTATGTTAAGAAAAGATAGCATAAAATCTCAAGGAAATTCTTATAGCAAAACTAGAAGTAAGAAAATATCGGCAATAAGACTAAGGAAAGTCCAAGTGGACATATTTCAAAGGATGATTAACTTTAAAGTCAACACTAGATAAAAGTATTTAAGAAAAATAGAAAAAGAGAATTTGAGAAATTCTCACGATATGTTTTTATATAGTAATATCAAATTCTAGCAATTAAAAGAACATTTAGGAAGCTCCAAGCAATAGAAACATAACAAAACTTGTATAGGAGATTCCTAAGTGACGTTTAGTCAAAGTGAAAGAGATGATTTATAACACTATAGATGAGATGAAAGAATAGATACAACACTCAGAACATATATCATATCAGGCAACGAGAATGGAAAAGACCTCGAGAGACATCAAAATTGTTGTGTCAACCATAGATGATCAAAAATTCAAAGAAAAAGAGTTTTGGAATGTTCAAGAGATATGATTGGTAGTATATCGAAATATGATTAAGCAAAAGTACAAAGGTAATATTAGAATATAAGGAAAATAAATGATTGAGATCAAGAGATGGAATTGATTCGACAGATCGAATCGAAGAAGCAATAGAGCTTATATTGGAAAATGTTTAGAATACACAAGGTAAGGTAAATAATTAAACACAACTGGCCATTGTGTTTAGCATTTACAAATTACTTATGATATTATGAATTATTACATCAAATAAGGTGTAAAGTTAGCAATAGATACAGATCTGAAATTTTTTAATCATTCTGCATTGAGAGTTGCACTCAAGAAATCAGATTAGATGGAATCTAATCAAGAGTCAACAAAATAAAAACATCTAAACCTGAATCTCGAGGACGAGATTCATTTCAAGGTGGGGAGGATGTAACATTTCAGAAAAACCCATATTTATTTTGGCTAAAAATGTAAATTCTGAAAGTTAAAGGGGGTGAAAATGAAAATTCTGAATTTTGAGACACATCGCGCTACCCGATGGCTTCGTGATAACTCCATCAGGCTACTCGACAGAGTATCACACAATTCAAAAAAAAGGGGGGCGTCGTGCTGCGCCATGGCCTACCTAAAGGGTTCATCGAGCTAAGCGACGACCATGTTAAAGAATCTAATCCACGTGTCCAACCACGTGTCAACACGTGGCATCTTTTGGTGAATTGCGGCGTCGCGCTAAGCGATGGCCACTGGAAAGGACCATCGCGTTACGCGATAGCCTGCGAAACTCACCTATAAAAGGGCAGCACCGGGTTCAAGCCTCATTCAACCCATTTCACCTTTATTATCACATAATTAACCTAGGAGTGCGTGCCAAGGTGTTCCGACGTTCTGAGGGCTTGTTTTCGTGAAGAAACGAGATGCCGAGACACTGTAAACGATCGGTTTCTCCATTAAACGACACACGAGCTGACTCGCTACCGATTTTCATAATTCTTATTCCTGACTAGTCGACTTTGTGGAACGTGCCAAGCTCCGAAGCTCCGACAGTTTAAGCTCTAACACTCGATATAGATGTAAGACCCCGAATCCCGGGAATCCTATAGTTGGTATTCATCCATAATAGTTATAAAAATACTTAAACTTGAAAACAGTTCATTCAATTAAAACAACTAATTCAGAGTATAATTCAGCAGAAAACCATAATTAATAAAATAAGTTCCCAAAACACGGGATTTATGCCCAAAATCCAATCTAAATGTATTTGATAAAACTTTAAAAAAAAAAATGTTCAATATTTAAATCTTCCATCCCCGTATGATGCCTTTTACCGTCCAAGTAGCTTTGTGCACGTCCAAGCGTAAGGCATCCTCCTCCTAACTTGAAACTCACACTAACATGCACACAAAGTCAGCTTGAGCTGAGTGAGTTTAAGTTTTAAATAAATAACATCAATAATTAATAATCATAGTAGTCATTCCAAGGATTTTAAAAATAAAAGGGATACATCAGTTAGGCCATCGTCATCAATAAATAATCATCCTTATATATATACATATACATCTTTATAAGTACATCCCTATATATATATATATATATATATATATATATATAAACATCCAACTAATAACATCAGGGTCGAGCACACGTACAACCCAAACACGTAACATCTCATCCAACGTATGCAAACACGAAGTAGGAAAACATAAAAATCCGTAGTTGATAACGACTACTAGACATCGCCAAATATTGGCCATACAATTATACATACATATATACGATAATATCATCTCAAGGCCTACCCTATACAAGTAAGCCCATCCAAAATAATTTTAAACAATTCATCAAGCAAAAATCGCTTATGTGTGCATGCAAGCCCAAAATCTTAAAAGAGTAAAAAGGGGCATCATGAACTTACCTGACACAAGGTACGATTTCACCACAAGCTAGAGGACCCTTAAGTAAACCCCCAAAACTCAAACACCTGTCGGTTTACATACAAACATTACTAACGACATCGAAAGGACTCGATTGTCCTACGAGATGTTCTAACATGATTCGAGTTACCTAAAGCCTCGACCTCATCAAACTCCATCATAACAGCCTCCGGGGCCATACATTCACCAACACGACCCTTAGATACTCCCGGGAATAAAGAATTCCCAATTTACCCCCGGAAGCACTAGGTGACCCTAACACGCGCGTTTAAGAGTCGTTTAGGCCATTAACATCCAACTCAGCCCCGTGTGGACCCAATATGATAAATTCACAGCCAACAAGTCCACACAACGCTACACGAGTCAAATGGGTCGGTAACTCACAAGTACAACGCACCAACTATTCAATAAACGCAATTGCGCGTTGTACCGACCCGTTTGAATAACCGACAAGCAATTCAGCCCCATAACTCATAAAAATGATTTTTCAACAGCCTGTACATCAAACCAAGTTCACCCGCGCTGAATTGGTCGTTAATCACTTCAACCCTCGCGTTAAACACAACAATCTACAATTCTAGTCAACTGAACACAATCTTTCAAACTACAACTAGTTGACCAATCTAACGAACACCAATGTACATGATTATGATATACTAGACATACCTAGGAGGATTTTGGTGCAAAAACCTCAACCAAAACAGTATCGAAAAGGTTAGAATTGACAGTCACCCGGTAAGTCTACAATACGCAATTTAACGATTAATACGCGTGATATAATGATCAATTAAGGTGTAAAAGAGTTGGGGAATCGTAGAACTAACCTTTAATTGATGTTTTATGCTCAAACCTTGGCTGGAGGGCTACTGATCGGACAAGAGGGGAAAGGGGTTAGGGTTAGGTTTATGATATAAAAATTTTTCACATCTAGCCCTTCAAACTTTAGAGAATTAACATCCTGGTTTAAAATTTAAATGTTTTAACGTACCGGGATGACGAGAAGGTTTCCAAGAAAGGTCGGTTAAATCCCGAGAAATATACATACTTTACAAGCTTCGAATCCTTGAACCCAAAATTAACAGGAGTTACAAGTCCACCCCCTTACAATGGGATTCGTCCCCGAATCCCGATGCGACAGGAACAACTGTGGATAGAGGTGGGGGTGGGTTTGCTTGTGTAGGTAGGTTAAAGGTGGGGAGTTGCACTCAAGAAATCAGATTAGCAGTAGATACAGATCTGAAATTTTTTAATCATTCTGCATTGAGAGTTGCACTCAAGAAATCAGATTAGATGGAATCTAATAAAGAGTCAATAAAATAAAAACATCCAAACCTAAATCTCGAGGACGAGCTTCATTTCAAGGTGGGGAGGATGTAACATCTCAGAAAAACCCATATTTATTTTGGGCTAAAAATGTAAATTCTGAAAGTTACATCTTATCGAGCTTCTTAGTCGTAGCCTCAACCACCTCAAAACTACCCAACTATTTCTGACCAATGGAACCCCAACAGACTGGAGTCCTACACCTCCTACCATACAACATCTCAAACGGTGGCATTCCAATCATGGCGTGATAACTGTTATTATAAGAGAACTCGACTAGCGGTACCAACTACCACCAAAATCGATAACACAAGCCCGCAACAGATCCTCAAGATTCTGAACGGTCCTTTCGGAGTGTCCATCCGTTTGTGGGTGATAAGCAATACTGATGAGGAGTTTGGTACCCATTTCCTCATGAAACTTCTTCCAAAACCTGGAGGTGAAACGCGTATCCCTATCCGATACAATAGATACCGGCACCCCGTGCCTAGAAACGATCTCACGAATAAATACATCGACCAACTGCTCGGAATTAAAAGTTTCTCGGATCGGCAAGAAATGAGCGCTCTTGGTCAGTCTATCAACAATTACCCAAATGGTGTCATAACTACCCTAGGATTACGAGGCAGTTTAGTCACAAAAATCCATCGTAAGGTGCTCCCACTTCCACTCAGGTATTTCTAGAGGTTGAAGTTTCCCGAACGGCTTCTGGTGCTCGGCCTTAACTCGCAGACACATCAAACACATACTCACGTACTGAGCCACCTCAAACTTCATCGCAGGCCACCAATAATTTTTCTTCACGTCTTGGTACATCTTGGTCGCGCCCGGATGAATGGAATAGCGCGACTTGTGTGCCTCATCCAATATTTTACCCCTGAATCCCCGATACCCGGGTACCCATAAACGACCATCCTTATACTTCACCCCATCACCGACGTCTTCCAACAATTTTTCTTGACCCCATATACGCTCTGACATAATCCATTCCACTTGTAAAGCTTCATTCTAAACATTGGCAATCTGTTTCAAAATATCGGGTTTAAGAATAAGTTGATAAGATTTCACATGAATAGGTATCGGTCTCTCCTTCCGGCTCAAAGCGACGGCTACCATGTTAGCCTTACCCGGATGGTACATAATCTCCAGATCATAATCCTTAATCAACTCCAACCGTCGACGCTGTCGCATATTCAAATCCTTTTGTTCGAAGAAATACTTTAAGCTCTTATGATCGGTATAGATAACGCAAGGAACACCGTACAAATAATGCCTCCACAACTTAAGTGCAAACACAACCGCCGCCAGCTCCAAATCATGAGTAGGATAATTCGCCACATGAGGCTTTAACTGCCGTGAGGCATAAGCGATGACTCGACCTCGCTGCATCAAAACACACCCAAGCCCCTAGTAAGAGGCATCAGAATAAACCACCAGATCATCAGTTCCATCAGGTAAAGCTAGAATCGGAGCATGCGTCAACCTGTTCTTCAACTCGAGAAAAGCCTCCTCCTGCTCAGTACCCTAATCAAACTTAACGCTCTTCTTAGTTCGCTTAGTCAATGATGAAGCAATTTTCGAAAAGTTGGGAATGAAGCGGCAGTAATACCCCGCCAAGCCCAGAAAACTACGAATTTTAGATGAAGACTTAGGAGATTCCCATTCGTTTACCAATTCCACCTTTGCAGGGTCAACCAAAATACCACTCGGGTTAATAACATGACCCAAGAACTGAACCTCGCGTAACCAAAAAGAACACTAAGAAAATTTCGCATACAACTTGTTCTTTCGCAGAGCTTCCAAAACTTCCGTGAGATGACCGACGTGATCGGATTCGCTTTTGGAGTACACAAGAATGTCGTCGATGAACACAATAACCGAACGATCGATGCCTGTATTTCATTAAGTAAAAAGGTACTTGGGATAATATTACACTACTACTTAGCTACATGATCATCACATACTATTCAAAAGGAATGAGAAATTATAACGGTGGAATAACAGATGAATAAGGAAAAAGTACCTGAAACAACGTCCGCATCGTCCTTCGCCTCTCTCTTGGAGATGTTGAAGGCCCTCGCTCTGACCTTCGGCTTTTCTTCTACCTCCCCCCTCGAGGAAGTCCCCTGACCGCAACCCCCCACCCCCCCCCCCCCGCCTTGCTAGTAGGACAGTTCGATGTCAAGTGGTCGGCACCCTTACAGCGGAAAAAAGTCAACGTCGGACACTCGAAATGGGGGTGTCCAACCTTATCACATCGGAAACAAGAACCAGACCCACTCTTACATTCCCCCTTGTGCGGTCTCTTGCACATCTTGCAATTTCTAACCACCGCACCCCTTTTAAATTTTGAAGGCTCGGTCTTTACTCTCTTCTTGGACGAATTGAAATTGCTTCCCCCGGGCCGCTTACCATACGAATTTGACTTCCATGTCTTCCTAGTCTCGGCCAGCGGTAACTTCTCCCTCTGATCATACAATGTGCCTGCTAGGGTAACCACCGAGTGAAACGGGCTCATGTTGGTAGTCACCACACCCCTACGAACGTCCATCGGAAGACCTTTCACATACTTCTTAATCCTCTTAGCTTCACGAGTAACTAGATCTGTACATAATCGAGACATCTTATTAAACTTCGTGGTATACTCCCGATGCGTCACACTACCCGCCTCCAAGGTCAAAAATTGTTGTTCAATCTTGTCCAATTCATGAGGGGGACAAAACTGATCAAGAACTAATTTCTTCAACTCATCCCACGTCATCCTCCTAATCGAACGATCACCCATGGCTTGCGCCAGATTATCCCACCAACATAGTGCCTCGGAACAAAACAAGGCAGTAGCATAGGTCACCATGTCATCCCTCCTACACTTGCTAACTCTCAGAACGGCCTCCATCTCCCTCACCCACTGATGTGCTGCCAAAGCATCCTTGGTACCATCAAAAGAAGGAGGATCACATTTCTTAAAATCACCATAAGAACAACCCCGAGTAGATACACTAATAGCACGAACCTCCTCTTCATCCTCACTCGGTACATAAACCTCTTCCTCCTCGACATGCGTCTCGTTACCCTTCCTTTCCTTATCCGAACCCTTTCCAATCAAAGACTCCTCTATGGCCCTAACGGCCTCAGCAACGATCTCCGGAATAGCGCTATGGAGCACCTGGTAAACCTTATCTACAATTTTCGCACGCAAAGCAGGATCAAAGGCGGGGTTATCCCCCTCCTCATGAATCAAGGTTTCCTGCTGGGGAGTAGGAATCTCATTCTCAACTTCGGCACGTGGCTTACGACCACAGCCACGAACACTAGGACCACCTCTCTTAGCTGCTCGAGTATTAACCATGACTTATCCCTACAAAGAGAGAATTTTAATACAGTCAAGTACAAGTGGCATTTAAAACATGTAAGGTAAGGTACACTGCTAATGACGTTGATCAGGTGTAATTAGTCGGCCCGTCCTAATCACCCCCTGCCCCTAACCACATTAGCCTTCTATCTAACACTTAAATAATCAATCACATACTGGAAACTTTAAAATTTAAAGGAATGACTAATAATTAAAGTTACCTCTTGGCGTGCAGCTACTTGCGGTGGGCATACTAGTCTTTTCCCTTACAGTTCGAGTCCAAGCATTCGAGGATGCTCGGATCCCTCGAACCATGGCTCTGCTACCAACTTGTAAAACCCAAAATCCCGGGAATCCTACAGTTGGTATTCATCCATAATACTTATAAAAATACATAAACTTGAAAACAGTTCATTCCATTAAAACAACTAACTCAGAGTATAATTCAGCGGAAAACCATAATTAATAAAATAAGTTCCCAAAACCCTGGATTTATGCCCAAAATCCAGTTTAAATGTATTTGATAAAACTTTTAAAAATAAATGTTCAATATTTAAATCTTCCATCCCCGTAAGCCCTTCACCGTCCAACATGCACACAAAGTCAGCTTGAGCTGAGTGAGTTCAAGTTTTAAATAAATACATCAATAATAATGATCATCCATATATATATATATATATATATATATATATGTATATACTTCTTTATAAGTACATCCATATATATATATATATATAAACATCCAAGTAATAACATCAGGGTCGAGCACACATACAACCCAAACACGTAACATCTCATCCAACGTATGCAAACATGAAGTAGGCATACGTAAACATCCGTTGTCGATAACGAATACTAAACATCGCCAAATATTGGCCATACAATAATACATACATACATACATACGATAATATCATCTCAAAAATCGCTTAGGTGTGCATGCTAGCCCAAAATCTTAAAAGAGTAAAAAGGTGCATCATGAACTCACCTGACACAAGGTACGATTTCACCACAAGCTAGAGGACCCCTAAGTAACCGCAAAACTCAAACACCTGTCGGTTTACATATAAACATTACTAACGACATCAAAAGGACTCGATTATCCTACGAGATGTTCTACCATGATTCGAGTTACCTAAATCGTGGACCTCATCAAACTCGATCATAACAGTCCCCGGCGCATTACATTCACCAACAGGACCCTTATATACTCCCGGGAATAAAGAATTCCCAATTTACCCCCGGAAGCACTAGGTGACCCTAACACGCGCATTTAAGAGTCGTTTAGGGCATTAACATCCAAATCAGCCCCGTGTGGACCCAATATGATAAATTCACAGCCAACAAGTCCACACAAAGCTACACGAGTCAAATGGGTCGGTAACTCGCAAGTATAACGCACCAACTATTCAATAAACGCAATTGCGCGTTGTACCGACGCGTTTGAGTAACCGACAACCAATTCAGCCCCATAACTCATAAAAATGATTTTTCAACAGCCCGTACATCAAAAAAAGTTCACCCGAGCTGAATTGGTCGTTAATCACTTCAACCCTCGTGTTAAACGCAATAATCAACAATTCTAGTCAACCAAACACAATCTTTCAAACTACAACTAGTTGACCAATCTAACGAACACCAATGAACATGATTTTTAAGTACGATATACTACACATTCCTAGGAGGATTTTGGTGAAAAAGCCTCAACCAAAACAGTCCGGAAAAGGTTAGAATTGACAGCCACCCAGTAAGCCTACAACACGCAATTTAACGATTAATACGCGTGATATAAAGATCAATTACGGTGTAAAAGACTTGAGGAATTGTAGAACTAACCTTTAATTGATGTTTTATGCTCAAACCTTGGCTGGAAAGAAGAAAATCGCAGGGGGGGGCTGGAGGGCTGCTGATCGGACAAGAGGGGAAAGGGGTTAGGGTTAGGTTTATGATATAAAAAAATTTCATATCTAGCCCTTCAAACTTTAGAGAATTAACATGTTGGTTGAAAAGTTAAAGTTTTAACATACCGGGATGATGAGAAGGTTTCCAAGAAAGTTCGGTTAAATCCCGAGAAAAATACATACTTTACAAGCTTCGAATCCTTGAACCCAAAATTAACAGGAGTTACAAGTCCACCCCCTTACAATGGGATTCGTCCCCGAATCCCGATGCGACAGGAACAACTGTGGATAGAGGTGGGGGTGGGTTTGCTTGTGTAGGTAAGATAAAGGTGGGGAGTTGCACTCTAGAAATCAGATTAGCAGTAGATACAGATCTGAAATTTTTTAATCATTCTGCATTGAGAGTTGCACTCAAGAAATCAGATCAGATGGAATCTAATAAAGAGTCAATAAAATAAAAACATCCAAATCTAAATCTCGAGGACGAGCTTCTTTTCAAGGTGGGGAGGATGTAACATCTTAGAAAAACCCATATTTATTTTGGGCTAAAAATGTAAATTCTGAAAGTTAAAGGGGGTGAAAATGAAAATTCTTAATTTTGAGACACATCGCGCTACGCGATGGCCTCCTGATAACTCTATCAGGCAACGCGACAGAGCATCACACAATTCAAGAAAAAGGGGGGCGTCGCGCTGCGTGACGGCCTACCCATAAGGTTCATCGCGCTACGCGACCACCACGTTAAGGAATCTAATCCACGTGTCCAACCACGTGTCAACACGTGGCGTCTTCTGGTGAATTGCGGTGTCGCGCTAAGCGATGACCACTAGAAAGGACCATCGCACTACGCGATGGCCTGCGAAACGCGCCTATAAAAGGGCAACAACGGGTTAAAGCCTCATTCATCCCATTTCACCTTTATTATCACATAATTAACCTAGGAGTGCGTGCCAAGGTGTTCCGACATTCTGAGGGCTTGTTTTCGTGAAGAAACGAGATGTCGAGACACTGTAAACGATCTATTTCTCCATTAAACGACACACGAGCTGACTCGCTGCCGATTTTCTTAATTGTTATTCATGACTAGTCGACTTCGTGGAACGTGCCAAGCTCCGAAGCTCTGACAGTTTAAGCAATAACACGCGATATAGAGTAGGAGCGCCACTCGATCAGTCATAGGCATTTAACTCCGAATACCGTGCGAGGTAGGGCTTCTGATTAAGTTATTATTTTATTATTTTGGCTTAGACCATAGTCGGGCGTATAGCCCCAAACCTTGATTCCTGATAAGCGTAGTATAACTTTTTATAATCAAAGGTTATAGACAAAACGTCTGCTGATTAATCAAAATATATTTATGCAAACCTATTACAAATATAGGTTAACAGCATACTGACATGAAAGGTTTTCAAACGTCACCGAACTGACAACAGCAGGTGAATACGTTAAACCTTCTGAACTGACTTTTCTCTTGTAGTAAACAGGTTGTTTATTTTAAGGAGTCTGAAAAATGTTTACATGAGATTATGTGTCTCTAAAATCGTTATAATACAAAATAGATAATAAAACGAACTTAGACCAAACACGCGTGTGTCTGGATCCAAACATAACTGATAATTGGCATAGAAAACCAAGTCAGTCATAACCGGTTCTCCAACAGGGTTACAAAGCCTAGGGGAAGGCTGTCTCCGAACAGGGGCTATGTACTCGGGGAACCTTGAATTGTGTGTGTAGGGAAGTGGTACAAAACCTAGGAATGGACAGGCATTCCTGCTGAGTTTGTGAAACATAAAACTATGTTTGTATTTAACGACTGTTATAAACTGTTTTATTGAGTCAACGATAAACCAGCTTTGTGCTGACGTATTTTCCCCCACAATTCAGGGAAACTGTAAAGGATAGAAATGACATGCAAGACTGATAGAAGATTGGAGACATAGTCATTAGAGGTGATCCGATGGCTCAGATATTTTATTCAAAATATAATAAAGAATTATATTTTTATGACTGGTATTTAAATTATCAAAACAGGTATTCTGACCCAACATTATAAATTAATGGACAGGCATTCCTGCTGAGTTTGTGAATCATTCACCAGCTTTTTGCTGACGTATTTTTCCCCCATAATTCAGGGAAACTGTAAGGGATAGAACTGACAGGCAAGACTAATAGAAGATTGGAGACATAGTTATTAGAGGTGATTTGATGGCTCAGATATTTTATTTAAAATATTATAAAGAATTATATTTTGTGACTGGTATTTAAATTATCAAAATGGGTATTATGACCCAACATTTCATAAATTAATATTATATTTTAAAGACTTCCGCTAATAACCTTTTAACTAAGATATATTTTCAAAATAGATACAACTAACGGGTGTCGCACCCACGCCCTAAGTCGGGGTGTGACATAGACTCATGTTTGAATGTGATGTTTATGGATGGAATTATGATATGAATGAATCCTTGTGAACGGCAGTCACGTGATGTGTGACCTTAGAATTTAAAGTAAGAGGTAGAATTAGAATAATATAATACAATGCCTCTTAAAGAGATGAGACAAGACTTGTTAAGTTAAGACAAGAAGCATATCATCGAGGGCTTCATGGGCAAGCTAGCTTGAACAGCTAACACTTGTGAACACCACTCGGTGACTACAAGTTCAGGAGAAAAAAGGATAAACCGGCAAGTTAGAAGGTTAGTACGGTACAAGAAAGGGAGTGAAATCAAGGAGCGTTCCCGAAACCTTTTTAAGGAGGGAAGACTTGTAACGTCCTAGTTTCGTTAAATAAATAAATCAATATTCCAGGTTTATTTTAGTTGTCGTGTGGAGATACGTCGATTAAATAAATTAAATAATAAGATAGGATAAGATTATTATGGTTAATGGACTTAAACATATTTTGGGCCTAAAAGCCTTTGGGCTTAGCCTATTTCAACCCCTAAAACCCTAAATCATCCATATCCTTATCATTTCACCATCATTATCCAATCATTATCACACCCATATACCCAAACCTTCGGTACATCAACATTCCATCCTTTTTATCCATTCAAGATTTTTAGGAGAATCGTTTTAGATTTCAAGTTTAAGTCAATCCATTAGGTACGTATGTATTAGAATCATCAATGTACATTTCATTCTCGTCTTGTTCTATTTTGTTAAGTTCTAATAATAATAATATGAACGAATGGATTTTTGAAAGTTAGTAATGAAACGAGCCGAACCAAACCGACACGAATGAACCTTAAACGAACCAAGTGTGAAAAGACATAAACCATGAGTTACATTGATTGAACAAAGTATATATGTATAAATATGAATGCTAATAGGTTCGGTTTAAGACGAAGTGGAACCCAAACCGAGCTCGGCTCGCTGAGCGAAGGGTTAAGGCCGTGCTTAACCAAACCGAACCCATAATTAGAACCCGGACTAAGTTGGTCGATCTCGAATCCGAACCCCAAACCGTTCCCTTGTCCTTTACGATGGTAAGCAATCACAGATGGCTCGAATTGCAGGATCGGAACCCCTATGCGACTCAAACTGAAAACCCATGTACACAACTTGCAAGAAACCCAAAAATACGACCGAGCAAAACCAGAATCCAAGCCCAACTAGCCTTATGCAAAAAACAACTGAACAAAGAGAAGCTCGTGCGAATCTTCAGGCGAAAAGTTTAGATTCGCACCCCATTCGAACCTTTATGCGAATCTTTATGCGAAAAGTTTGGATTCGCATCCCGTATGAACTTTTATGCGAATCTTTATGCGAATCCTTTGGATTCTCATCCCGTGCGAACTATTCCCGAGCGAATTCGTTGAGATGCGACGCAACTGGAAATGAGACGGCCGTCCTATCTCCTTAGATGTGGTCTTCATGGTGGCGGAAGGAAGGCAAAGCCCTGGTGGCCGGTGCTGGTGAAGAAAGGCGGCGGTGGGCGGCTGGGAAGCAAGAAAGAGAGGAAGAAGAAGATAGGGGTGGGGGTGGGTTTGCTTGTGTAGGTAGGTTAAAGGTGGGGTAGCTGAGTTTTTATATATAATAATAATAATAATAATAATAATAATAACAATAATAATAATAAATAATAATAGTAATAATAACAATAATAATGAATTATTAATAATAATGGTAATAATATAATAATAATAAACGGATTGTAGGAATGTGAGGGCATGAACGAAACCTGAATCCAAGACCCGACTCGTCTGGAACCCGTAACCCGCCCTACGCTAGACCAAGGATTTATGGGACGTGTTTAACTAAGACTTGAACATAAAAGCTCATCATATGGATGGAAGAATTGAAAGGAATACACGGAGGGAAGATAAATTATAAAACATTATATATATATATATATATATATATATATATATATATAATGTAAAGTGTGAAAACGGGGACTTTAGGCAAGTTAAGAATGTGGATTAAAATAATAAATGTAACAATTCCGACAAATTCAGGTATACCCTAGCCGGAATATACTATTTACTTGGTATTTAATACTGAATATATGGATTATAATGTGATTATACGAATATATAAGATTCTCAGTACGAATTATACTCAAATGTACAACTAGTCGTATCGGAATTACGATTAATCGATGAACGGTTATTGAAACGCGAACGAATCGGGAATTACATTATAGACGAAATATATAATGTTTAGTGATGTTTACGAAGTATTAAAGCTTCGGGATAAGTGAATTATAGCACAGAAAAAGGATTTCGATTTATTAGTACGTCGGTACGATAAACGAAACCTTTAACATCAAACCAAGCAAGAGACGATCGATCAAGCCGAAAAAAATGCACGATTACCGACAATATGATATGTTAAGTCAATAAATCTCATGGTTTAAGTTTTTAAAGTTTTTAAATCGGTTTTATATAAATTAAAATTTTAAGCCGAAAAACGACCGTTTTAGCCTCGTTTTAAGCCGAATTAAACGTTTAACCGAAAAACAAACTGAACCAGATTATCCACAACATTATCCGGATTACACAATCCAAGTTTGTGGCCAAGAATGAAGATGTGGGTCCCACCCCACACCCTAACATGGACCGATCGGTCCACCCTATCCCCATTACACATTCATTTTTCTTTTTTCTACATCTTAACTCTCCAAATCCTCTCAACCCTTTTACACATCCATCCTAAATTCAACTTTTTAAGCAAGAATCACAAGGTATAAACTTGTTGTTACGGTTTAATCTTGGTCTTTTATTCCAAATCTTGAGAAAATGAGGTTTCAAATGAAAAATGGGTGAAAACCAGAGATGAAACCGATTCTTGGAGGATCAAGTGATGTATACAAGTTATACAAAGGATCTTGGTCCAAGAAAGTAGTTAAAAGAGTCAAAAACGAATTTTTACGGTCAAAATCTTTGTTTTGATGTTTTAATCGAAACCATGAAAGAAATGGCTTGATTGTGGGTATAACTTGCTTGGTGTGGTGTTGTTGTTCTTGTAGGTGTTGTATCTAGTGGCTAGCAAAGGCTAGAAACCAAGATCTTTGCGATCTAACCCTAGAAAACACAAGGTAGTTCGGTTTTCGTATGATTTAGATAATTTGGACAGATTGTGATAGACCTAGAGTTGGGTCACGAAATTTCACAGAGATTATCTACACATGAAAATATGAGATCTGTGAATTTTTGGTAATTTTTGGATAAAGGATGAATATTTGGTGAATTTAATGCTCGGTTTTGGCCAAAAATGGTGAAAAATAGCTAAACATCATGAAAAATTCTGGAAAATTTAAGATAAGCTTTTTATAACATATAAAAGTCACACACAAAATTTCAGATTCATTGGAGAAGTATAAGTAGGCTTTTCGGTAAAACGAATTCTAGGGATTCCTAGCACGGTTTTGGTAAAAATGGCATGAAAAATGAGTTTTTGGTTCTGGAAAAATTACAGGGAACTATGTGGGTGTCAGGGGTCATCCCAGAAAAATTTGGGATTTTTCGAAGGTCGTTTGGTATTTTCGACATATTTGGTGTTTAAATGACGTTTAAAAATGGTTAAATAAATTTTAGATATAAAAATTAATTCTGGAAAAATTATATAAAATTCCTCACTGTCAAAATATGGTTTGTTCAAAATTTCAAGGTCCGAGACTAAACGGATATTTATTTGTGCTAAATGGAACTTAAAAAAAAAACAAACTTTTAAAGCTTAAAACGAGTAAACCGGCGAAGTTCGCCTAAGCGAGCTGACTGGTGTTTGAGAACCTTAAAAATGGATGATTTTTATGAAACTAAGTTAATCAAGTAAAAATAAATCATCCGAAAATAATTCGGATGATTTGGGTAATTTTACCAGATTTAACCGTTTCCGGTGTATTAAAGGCGGAAACGGGCCCCGCGGCCAAACGGGGTGTCTAACCGAGCTCTAATTTCACCACTTTAATGAAAATATCAATAATAACTATTTTCGGGTCGTATGTGGTCAAACTCATTTTTTTGAAAACATAAAGACGGATAACCGTGCTAGGCACGTAAAACGAGGAAAACAAATTAACGGTAGTTTTGACTAAAGAACTCTAAGTGATGTCACAATCTAAGTCCTGAAAAGTATTTCGGGGTTAACATTGTCCCCGGATCGTGTACGGTACTGGGTTAGCAGTGTTCCCAGACGTACCGGTTAACACGAATTTAAGTTATATTGATAGAAATTGTGTAGTAACGATTTGGGGATCGTATTACAGATCTGTATCAGTAGCCGTGCACCGTAGTACATCTTTGCTCATAAGAAGGTGAATTTTCACGAGCCCCTTTTACTGAACTGTTTTAAATATTTTCCCGGGGCGGAAAGCATGTTTTTATCAAAGTGTTTAAGTACATGCTGATCGCATGGAAATGAACGTATTTATATAATGTTTATTGTACGGGAATCGTACGGTAATGAATTAAGA
The DNA here is from genome assembly GCF_021521415.1 of Bidens hawaiensis. Lineage (NCBI taxonomy): Eukaryota > Viridiplantae > Streptophyta > Magnoliopsida > Asterales > Asteraceae > Bidens > Bidens hawaiensis. The sequence continues at coordinate 147,149 of NW_027495863.1, forward strand.
TGGTAATTGTCTGAGTTGCTAACAGTGTAAGGCCCGAAACAGTGTTCTGGGGTAACCTAGTTCCAGAGGTTATTAAATGTGTTCTGGGGTAACCGAGTTCCCAGAGGTTATTAAATGTGTTTCTGGGGTAACAGAGTTCCCAGAGGTTATTAAATGTGTTTCTGGGGTAACAGAGTTCCCAGAAGTTATTGGAAGTATTCTGGGGGTAACAGAGTTCCCGGAGGTTAATCGATATGTTTTGGGATTAACAGAGTTCTCACTTGTGGGCTCAGCATAATTACATCGCTTATTTATGATTATTATAATGATTTGTTATGGTTTATTTAAATTAGTGAAACTCACCAACTATTCGTAGTTGACCCGTTTTCTTTACATGCTTTCTAGGTACACTCAAATTGGAGTGAGTGATATGTGTTCGATGCTGTGTGCTATTTTGTGGAAGTCTAGAGATCTATATTTTGCATTAAATATGTTAATGTACTATCGGTAACACTTATGTGATAACGCTTAGATGGTTATGAAACTCAGAACAATGTAATACGTTTAAATTAATGTAGTGGTGTTTTCTTTATAAACAATGTTGTTGATATCAGATGTGTCTGTTGCATCCCGTGTACGTTTCCGCTGCGGTTACGGGGTGTTACAGAACTTGGTATCAGAGCCATTGGTTATAAAGAGTTAGGATGTCTTTAAAAGATACCTAAAATATAACCAGTAGCTCAAGTATTATAGGATCTGAATATCAACTAATAATTTATTGTGACGAGATCGAGATGAACTTGGATGGACAAGTGGGTTATTATGGTCCGGAACATAATAACAGACTTGTCCGCACGAGGGAATTCAGGGGAAGTCACGGGGAACATTAATAGGTAAAATCGGCAACATATGTGTAAGTATATGATAATATTTTTATGTGACAAGGTTGTATAAATGTGTGTATATTAATTTAATCATGATTTACATTATGAAAAGGACTATATGTTTGCTAACTTGTGTACAGGTAAGCATGTCAAGATCACGAAGTTTATCTGTAGAGGAGGACCCGGAGTAGGCCAGTTCCGGGGACTCTAGGAGTGTACGCTTAGCTTCCAGCACCAAGCCTTCTGAGACTAGCCTTAGGAGTGCTAGCTTGTCCTCCCCTGCTAGGGTTACCAGGTCTCCCACCCCACCCGCACCTCAGGTCACCCTCACCCCTCCCAGACCCGGTCCCCGCCTCACGGCGCGGATCAGTGTCCCGTATGTTCCACCTACCTCTACCCCACCCAGATCCACTTACCACAGAGGCGAGTCCTCACGCCCCCAGCCCGGGCCTGTGCCGCCACCTGTGTGGGGTACCCCCAGGCCAGTGAGGGATGAGCGTCCCTCCACCGAGGCGGCGTGGCTCCGGGTGCTCACCGAGCGGATGAATGAGCACACCACCGCCTTGATGGTGGGTATTCAGAGGAGGAATCACTTGGTGGATTGCATACTGGACAGCCAGCATGCGATCGCGCAGCTGAGGAGGGAGGACGCCTACTCCCTTGGGTTGATTGACCGGATGGAAACACGGATCCGGGGTTTAATGGCAGTGATTGTGGGGATGGCGGTGGTGTTGGTGTGGTTGGTATACCACCGTGTTTAGATCATGTTAGGGTGGTGGTAGTCAGGGACCGCTTTTTGTTACTCTGTGTAAGCAGTTAGTGGTGATGCTAACATAGAGCGAATCTTGGGTAGTTATAATACAACCACTGGCCCTTAGGAGGGTCTCTTTTGGGGTATATCATTATAGATACTTTTGGGTATCATTCAAGCACTGACCCATTGCGGGTTATGTCGAGATGATGCCGACATAGGCCCTATCTATGAAAATTTAGCCGATGTAACGGTGTGACAGGGAAGTAATGTGAACGGATGTTTGTGTAATATGTACTAATGTTTATTAATGAATGGTATGTTTGTTGTGTTTTATGATTGGAACTTGTATTAATTATATATATTTTTCTGAATGTTGTGTAGAATGGCACCAAAACGCTCAGCCTAATTGTCGGAAGTGGACGTGAGCCGTTTGATTGCTCGACAGTTGGAGGCGGCGATACCAGATATAGTATCGCGCATCGCCGCCAGTATTAACAATTCGACCAATCCAACCCCTCCGAGCAATCAAACGACCACCAATAATGACGGGGAACGAAATACTAATCCTCCGCAGAATGATAACACGATTCCGAGTAATGACGCACCGCCTAGGGTGGTCGTTACAGACAGTAATGGCCCTATACCTACGGTAGAGACGAACCGTACTGAACCGATTCGTGCATCCAGGGGATGTTCGATCAAGGACTTTATGTTGTGCAAACCTCTAGAGTTTAGCTGGTCTGAAGGACCAAATGGATTAGTTAAATGGATCGAGAAAATAGAATCCGTGGTGAATATCAGCAACTGCCCCGAGGATTGTGTTGTTAAGTATGCTGCCTGCACATTCACGGACCATGCCTTGACATGGTGGAACACGATAGTGCAGACCCGGGGCCAGGCGGCGACAAACCGCATGACCTGGACGGAGCTCAAGGCTCTTGTACTGGAACATTTCTGCCCGAAAAACGAATTGCAAAAATTAGAAAATGAATTGTGGAACCTGGAAATGCAGGGGGCAGACCATTTGGGTTATACGAACCGGTTTAATGAGTTGTCGCGATTGGTACCATGGTTGGTCACCCCAGAGTCGAAGAGGGTGGAGCGTTATATTTGGGGGCTAACTCCAGTTGTAAGGAGTATAGTCAATTCTGGGGGACACCAGACGTATGAGGGTGCGGTGACGCAAGCTGGTATCGTCACGTATGATTTCGTAAGAAGCGGGTCACTGAAGGTGGCAGGAGAGTCCGCTGGGGGAAAGCGGAGTTCACATGACCATAGGACCCAGGAAAGCAGCAAGGTAAACGTGCTAGACCCACTGCCCAGAACTACGCCATGACTAGTTCGGGCGGAAGGCAAGAACCGCAGAAGGGAACGTTTCCTAAGTGTGGGAAATGTGGTTACCACCATGGTGGCGTGTGCAAAGAGGTGGTGTGCCACCGGTGTGGCAGGATTGGACACTACGCACCAAATTGTAAGACAAATCTGAACAACCTGAACCGACAACCGCAACCTATCCGTGCACAGCCATTTAAGATCCAACCAGCCAGACAGCAGAACCCGCAAGGAAACCAAATGGTGACCACCAGCCGTGCTTGCTATGAATGCGGCAGCACGGATCACTTCAAAAGACACTGTCCGAAACTGAACCAGGGAGGAAACGGGAGGCAACCCTCGGGTCAGGCATCGTCGTCCAATCCGGCGCGAGGCCAAGCATTCGTGATGGGGGCGAACGAGGCACGCCAGGACCCCAGCGTAGTGACAGGTACATTCCTCGTCTCTGATCATTACGCTTCTGTATTATTTGATACACGCGCCGATAGAAGTTTTGTCTCCGTTAGATTCCTGTCGATAGCAAACCTTCCTATTGGTGAAACCATAGAACCTTACACCGTAGATGTTGCTAACGGTAAAACCATGATAGTTAATCAGATAGTTCGGAATTGCCCTTTTATTCTGAACGAACAACCCTTTCTGATTGACTTGTTACCAGTAGAATTGGGTAGTTTCGACATGATAGTGGGAATGGATTGGTTAGCACGTAACAAGGCAGAAATAAACTGTGAAAAGAAAATCGTCAAGATCCGAGTGTCGGATGACGAAGAGGTATTAGTGCAGGGTGAGAAGTCGGGCAATATAATACCGTTTATATCCCACCTCAAGGTGTTAAAATATATACGCCAGGGATGCGTGGCGTATCTAGCAAGCTTGACGGCCACGGATCCTGAGGAAAAACGGGTGGACGATATCCCCGTGGTACGCGAATTTCCACAAGTTTTCCCAGAGGAACTTCCTGGATTACCGCCAACCCGACAGGTCGAATTCAGAATCGATCTGTTACCTCAAGCTGGCCCTGTTGCTAAGGCACCTTACCGACTTGCACCATCTGAGATGCAAGAATTATCCAACCAGTTGCAAGAATTGTTGGATAAAGGATTTATTCGTCCTAGTTATTCCCCGTGGGGTGCACCGGTACTATTCGTGAAAAAGAAGGACGGGAGCCTTAGAATGTGCATTGATTACAGGGAGTTGAACAAGTTGACAATCAAAAATAGGTATCCTCTCCCCCGAATCGATGATCTGTTCGACCAACTACAAGGTGCGAGCTACTTCTCAAAAATAGATCTTAGATCGGGATACCATCAGGTTAGAATTCAGGAGGAGGATATCCCAAAAACCGCATTCCGGACTCGCTACGGTCATTACGAGTTCTTAGTTATGCCTTTTGGGCTAACAAATGCGCCAGCAGTGTTCATGGATCTCATGAATCGAGTCTGTAAACACTACCTCGATAAATTCGTCATCGTGTTTATTGACGATATTTTGATATACTCGAAGAATAATGAAGAGCACGAGCAACATTTAAGATCAATTCTAGAACTTCTAAATCAGGAGAAGTTGTATGCAAAATTCTCCAAGTGTAACTTCTGGTTACAAGAAGTGCAATTCCTTGGTCACGTCATAAACCATCAAGGAATACACGTTGATCCAAGTAAGGTTGAAGCAGTTAAGAGTTGGCAAGCGCCTAAATCGCCAAAGGAAATCCGCCAATTCTTGGGCTTAGCTGGATACTATCGTCGATTTATAGAGAACTTTTCCAGCATCGCCCAACCTTTAACCCTTTTGACCCAAAAGGATCGAAAGTATGAATGGGGTGAAGAGCAGGAAACGGCGTTTCAAACGCTAAAACAAAGATTGTGCCAAGCGCCAATCTTAAGTCTCCCCGATGGAGACGATGGTTTTGTCGTGTATTGTGACGCATCCCGGAGAGGGTTAGGATGCGTGTTGATGCAAGATAATAAGGTTATAGCCTATGCTTCTCGACAGTTAAAAATACACGAGAAAAATTACACTACTCATGACTTAGAACTGGGAGCAGTTATCTTTGCACTTAAAATCTGGAGACATTATCTCTACGGTACAAAGTGCACCATCTTCACCGATCATAAAAGTTTGCAACACATATTCGATCAGAAAGAACTGAATATGAGGCAACGAAGATGGGTCGAGTTGTTAAGCGACTATGACTGTGACATCCGTTATCACCCCGGCAAGGCTAACATCGTAGCCGATGCCTTGAGTAGGAAGGATCGGGTTAAGCCATTGCGAGTGCGAGCGCTGGGGACGATAGTCCAGTCGAACCTTTCGGATTTGATTCGAGTCGCTCAACGCGAGGCGTTGAAAGAGGAACAATTGAGGGACTTTACGGTACCGAGAAGAATTTCGAACATCGCGTGGACGAAATTCTCTATTTCAAAAATCGGATTTGGATCCCGACCCTCCATGACCTTCGTGAATTAATCATGGACGAAGCGCATAAATCGAAATATTCCATACATCCGGGATCGGATAAGATGTACCAGGATGTGAAGGAGTTATACTGGTGGCCGGGTATGAAAAAGGATATAGCCACATACGTCGGCAAGTGTACGACGTGTGCGAGGGTTAAGGCGGAGCACCAGAAACCCTCGGGAATGTTACAACAACCGGAGATTCCTGAATGGAAGTGGGAGCAGATCACGATGGCTTTTGTGACACATCTCCCTAAGACGTCCCATAGACATGATGCAATTTGGGTAATCGTGGATCGATTAACCAAATCGGCACATTTTATCCCGATTAGAAATAATTATAACACTGAGAGACTTGCGCAGATTTATATAAATGAAATTGTGTCTCGTCATGGTATACCCATCTCGATCATCTCTGATCGGGATAGCCATTTCACCTCCAACCTTTGGAAAGCTGTCCAAGAAGCGTTGGGAACGCGTATTGATCTAAGCACAGCTTACCACCCTCAGACCGACGGTCAGTCTGAGAGGACCATCCAAACACTGGAGGATTTGCTTCGTGCATGCGTACTGGATTTTAAGGGAAATTGGGATCAACATCTCCCACTCGTTGAATTTTCCTATAATAATAGTTACCATAGCAGTATAAAGGCAGCGCCTTACGAAGCATTGTATGGACGGAAATGCCGATCGCCACTCTGCTGGACTGAAGTGGGCGACACACAGGTTATTAGATCAGATCTGGTCCAGGAAACGACCAGCAAAATCCTTGAAATTAAGAACAATCTGAAGGCCGCGCGGGATCGGCAGAAGAGTTATGCCAATACCCGTAGAAAACCGTTGTCATTTGAGAAAGGTGATAAGGTGTATTTGAAAGTATCACCGTGGAAGGGTGTGGTTAGATTTGGCAAGGCGGGGAAGTTAGCCCCGAGATACATTGGACCATTCGACATTACTGCAAAAATCGGTCCTGTAGCATACCGATTAGAACTGCCTGATGAACTGACTGCAGTTCACAACGTGTTTCACGTGTCGAACTTGAAAAGGTGTCTGTCGGATGAGACATCGGTGTTACCTCTAGAGGGTGTCCAAATAAATGATAAGCTCAACATTGTAGAGGAACCCATAGAAATAGTGGACGGGAAAATCAAGCAACTTAGACACAATAAGATCTCGTTAGTCAAAGTTAGATGGAATTCGCAACGAGGCCCAGAATATACATGGGAACGAAAGGACGAATTTCGGAAGAAATACCCCCACCTATTTCCGCAAAAGGAAATAGTTGATGCGTAAAATTTCGAGGACGAAATTTTTGTAACGGGGGGAGAATGTAACAATTCCGACAAATTCAGGTATACCCTAGCCGGAATATACTATTTACGTGTTATTTAATACTGAATATATGGATTATAATGTGATTATACGAATATATAAGATTCTCAGTACGAATTATACTCAAATGTACAACTAGTCGTATCGGAATTACGATTAATCGATGAACGGTTATTGAAACGCGAACGAATCGGGAATTACATTATAGACGAAATATATAATGTTTAGTGATGTTTACGAAGTATTAAAGCTTCGGGATAAGTGAATTATAGCACAGAAAAAGGATTTCGATTTATTTGTACGTCGGTACGATAAACGAAACCTTTAACATCAAACCAAGCAAGAGACGATCGATCAAGCCGAAAAAAATGCACGATTACCGACAATATGATATGTTAAGTCAATAAATCTCATGGTTTAAGTTTTTAAAGTTTTTAAATCGGTTTTATATAAATTTAAATTTTAAGCCGAAAAACGACCGTTTTAGCCTCGTTTTAAGCCGAATTAAACGTTTAAACCGAAAAACGAACTGAACCAGATTATCCACAACATTATCCGGATTACACAATCCAAGTTTGTGGCCAAGAATGAAGATGTGGGTCCCACCCCACACCCTAACATGGACCGATCGGTCCACCCTATCCCCATTACACATTCATTTTTCTTTTTTCTACATCTTAACTCTCCAAATCCTCTCAACCCTTTTACACATCCATCCTAAATTCAACTTTTTAAGCAAGAATCACAAGGTATAAACTTGTTGTTATGGTTTAATCTTGGTCTTTAATTCCAAATCTTGAGAAAATGAGGTTTCAAATGAAAAATGGGTGAAAACCCGAGATGAAACCGATTCTTGGAGGATCAAGTGATGTATACAAGTTATACAAAGGATCTTGGTCCAAGAAAGTAGTTAAAAGAGTCAAAAACGAATTTTTACGGTCAAAATCTTTGTTTTGATGTTTTAATCGAAACCATGAAAGAAATGGCTTGATTGTGGGTATAACTTGCTTGGTGTGGTGTTGTTGTGCTTGTAGGTGTTGTATCTAGTGGCTAGCAAAGGCTAGAAACCAAGATCTTTGCGATCTAACGCTAGAAAACACAAGGTAGTTCGGTTTTCGTATGATTTAGATAATTTGGACAGATTGTGATAGACCTAGAGTTGGGTCACGAAATTTCACAGAGATAATCTACACATGAAAATATGAGATCTGTGAATTTTTGGTAATTTTTGGATAAAGGATGAATATTTGGTGAATTTAATGCTCGGTTTTGGCCAAAAATGGTGAAAAATAGCTAAACATCATGAAAAATTCTGGAAAATTTAAGATAAGCTTTTTATAACATATAAAAGTCACACACAAAAATTCAGGTTCATTGGAGAAGTCTAAGTAGGCTTTTCGGTAAAACGAGTTCTAGGGATTTCTAGCTCGGTTTTGGTAAAAATGGCATGAAAAATGAGTTTTTGGTTCTGAAAAAATTACAGGGAACTATGTGGGTGACAGGGGTCATTCCAGAATAATTTGGGATTTTTCGAAGGTCGTTTGGTATTTTCTTCATATTTGGTGTTTAAATGACGTTTAAAAATGGTTAAATAAATTTTAGATATAAAAATTAATTCTGGAAAAATTTTATAAAATTCCTCACTATCAAAATATGGTTTGTACAAAATTTCAAGGTCCAAGACTAAACGGATATTTATTTGTGCTAAATGGAACTTAAAAAAAAACAAACTTTTAAAGCTTAAAACGTGTAAACCGGCGAAGTTCGCCTAAGCGAGCAGACTGGTGTTCGAGAACCTTAAAAATAGATTATTTTTATGAAACTAAGTTAATCAAGTAAAAATAAATCATCCGAAAATAATTCGGATGATTTGGGTAATTTTACCCGATTTAACCGTTTCCGGTGTATTAAAGGCGGAAACGGGCCCCGCGGCCAAACGGGGTGTCTAACCGAGCTCTAATTTCACCACTTTAATGAAAATATCAATAATAACTATTTTCGGGTCGTATGTGGTCAAACTCATTTTTTTGAAAACATAAAGACGGATAACCGTGCTAGGCACGTAAAACGAGAAAACAAATTAACGGTAGTTTTGACTAAAGAACTTTAAGTTATGTCACAATCTAAGTCCTGAAAAGTATTTCGGGGTTAACATTGTCCCCGGATCGTGTACGGTACTGGGTTAGCAGTGTCCCCAGACGTACCGGTTAACACGAATTTAAGTTATATTGATAGAAATTGTGTAGTAACGATTTGGGGATCGTATTACAGATCTGTACCAGTAGCCGTGCACCGTAGTACATCTTTGCTCACAAGAAGGTGAGTTTTCACGAGCCCCTTTTACTGAACTGTTTTAAATATTTTCCCGGGGCGGAAAGCATGTTTTTATCAAAGTGTTTAAGTACATGCTGATCGCATGGAAATGAACGTATTTATATAATGTTTATTGTACGGGAATCGTACGGTAATGAATTAAGATGGTAATTGTCTGAGTTGCTAACAGTGTAAGGCCCGAAACAGTGTTCTGGGGTAACCTAGTTCCCAGAGGTTATTAAATGTGTTCTGGGTTAACCGAGTTCCCAGAGGTTATTAAATGTGTTTCTGGGGTAACAGAGTTCCCAGAGGTTATTAAATGTGTTTCTGGGGTAACAGAGTTCCCAGAAGTTATTGGAAGTATTCTTGGGTAACAGAGTTTCCGGAGGTTAATCGATATGTTTTGGGATTAACAGAGTTCTCACTTGTGGGCTCAACATAATTACATCGCTTATTTATGATTATTGTAATGATTTGTTATGGTTTATTTAAATTAGTGAAACTCACCAACTATTCGTAGTTGACCCGTTTTCTTTACATGCTTTCTAGGTACACTCAAATTGGAGTGAGTGATATGTGTTCGATGCTGTGTGCTATTTTGTGGAAGTCTAGAGATCTATATTTTGCATTAAATATGTTAATGTACTATATTTAACACTTATGTGATAACGCTTAGATGGTTATGAAACTCAGAACAATGTAATACGTTTAAATTAATGTAGTGGTGTTTTCTTTATAAACAATGCTGTTGATATCAGATGTGTCTGTTGCATCCCGTGTACGTTTCCGCTGCGGTTACGGGGTGTTACAATAAAGAAATAAGATAATAATAAATATAAATACGATAATAATAAATGCCGTTAAGAATGCAAACTAATCAAGACGATTCGGAAATAAATAAGGTTAAGTACATTAAACTAATATGAACGGATAAAGAAGGTTACATGTTGGTTCGGTTAACTTAAAAGTTAAACCCCGTTAACTTTAGAAATGAATAATAAGGAAATATAGATGATTAATACGTGTACGATAGTAGCAGTTAGTCGAGCTCAGTTGAAGAAGGTATTACAAATAACTCCGAGTGGAACCGACTACATGTGAGTTCTAGACCCCTTTTTCCTTTAAACGTTTTTGGGGCTGTATGCATACTCGTATGTGCATAGATATATGTAATTTTAATTAATGATATATATCTTATAAGGACGTGTTTATATAATAATTTATTAATATATGATTGAAAGTTTGAATGGTAGTTAATTTAATAGAAGGAGTTAGGAAGCAAACTCTACTAATGCTTGCATAGAAAGTTATATAAATATAAATGAGTATGAATGCTATGTATTGAAGAATGTGCATACGTTCATGCATAGAGCCTTCAGACCTTATGCATGCACAATAAGTTAGGATGGCTCGGTTATGAGCAAGGGTGGAAGGCTCGGTTAAGAGCAAGGAAGGCTCGGTTATGAACAAGGATAGGAGGATCGGTTAGGAGCAAGTAAGCCTGGGTTATGAGCAAGGATAGGAGGCTCGGTTACGAGCAAGGATAGGAGGCTCGGTTATGAGCAAGGATAGGAGGCTCGGTTAGGAGTAAGAGTAGGAGGCTCAGTTACGAATAAGCGAATAAGAATATCGTTATGAAATGATTGATAGACAGATATAGAGAAAGTAAATAATGAATTATAAATGTTATGCTATATATAAATGTATGAAAGAGGTGATTTGCTTATAAATCGTATGTTATGAAAAGTAAAGAAACATCAGAACTCACTCAGCGTATAGCTGATTTTTAGTATGCATGCAAGTATTGTGATGACGTGGCAAGCTTGACGTGCGTACGAGGCTATCCATATTGAAGATTGGTTGAGGTGGAAGTTGTTATGCAAAAATTTTTTTAGTTTCCGCTACAAATTGAATATGCATCCGCTTTATCAAACTAAGTTTATGAGTAAATCCAACACCGAATGTAAGGCTAAGTAAGTCCATCAAAACTTTTTACAAACCTTTATCAAACTGAGTTTATGAGTATTCTTTGATTCTAAACGGTAGTTTTATTTGATAGAAAGTTATTTAAGTTGGAAAATGTAAGTCCTTCACTTATGTAGTTGTTCACGAAGTAGAGGCTTATAACTCTAGTTATATGATCGCATGCTCAGTCATTGGGTACGCATATAATTTGGAAGAAAATATGCCTTAGCCAACTTCTTTTAACACTAGAAATCACACAAAGTAAGACTAATGCCGACTTTTGATCAACGAAAAATTAAAATATGGAAAATGTATCGCACCCTACCCTGGGCTGGATATATGACCAACAAAACATACGAGTTCCGTAAGTTGACCAAAGTTTATTGCGCTATGGAAAAATGTTCAATAAAAATAGTATTTTATAGAATAGGGATTTAACTACTCTTTATTCGTTTACAAAATACTGTTCAAACTTTCACCAAAACTTTTTACAAGCCTTTAAAAATATCAAAACAATAAGATTTGTCATTGCCTAAAGAGTCATCAATCCGTTCGTCAATCAATATTTGCTATCGTCTTATTTAGATAATCTGAAAAGCATTTATGAAGTCGTTGTCAGCTAAAGTTGGAGTATTAGCTGATTTTCTTTATTAACTTACAAATCGCTCGGAGTGTAGAGGCCATACATCTAGGCTAGTATTTTTCACAATTATTGTGTGCGCAATATTTTGTGTCGTATTTGAAGAAAAAAAGTGGTTGAAAGTATGGGTTTTAGGACTAAAATGACCCTTAATCTAAATTAAGGAGTACTGCGAGATGCAATCTATGTAATTTCGTTTGGTTAATTGGGTAAAACATCATTTTTATGAGGTCCAGCCTAATAAAAGAGATTTGTTTTAAACTTGTAAGGTTTTCACCCTTCTATTGTAAAAAATATAAGAATTTTATTCGTTTATTTATCATTCAATTAAAATTTTCTCTCATAGCTTATTTCTTAAAAAGAAATAAAGAAACTTAAAATTTGCATGTATGTAAATTTTCATTCCCTCAACCTTATAGTGAAAATTTTGTTAATAACAGATTTCTAATTAAAATAGATTGGTTCATTTTTTAATCGTAAACTAAATTTGTCGAACGTAACATGTTACTGCGCTTGAAGAAATAATTTTAATTATCCTTCAATTTATCAAAGACAAAAATGATATATAGAAAATAAATTTTTTTCTAAAAATTTCACAATATAAGGAAGGTTAAAAATACCTACGATTGGTTTATTGGTTAAAAATACCTACGATTCTACGATTGGTTTATTGGTTAAAAAACTAAATACAAAAACAATAAACACAATTGTCGTAAGACATCACTATCATGACAATGCTTTTGTCCCTATCAATTAAAGAAACTGTTGTCTTATTAACCATTTGTATTAAGCTCAAATACTACCCTAACATGAATCCAACAACTTAAACAAAGAACATGTGATTTCTTTTAAAAAGAAATTTTCTATAATAAATTATTCTTTGATTCTAAATGGTTGTTTTATTTGATAGAAAGTTATTTAAGTTGGAAAATGTAAGTCCATCACTTATGTAGTTGTTCACGAAGTAGAGGCTTATAACTCTAGTTATATGATTGCATGCTCAATCTTTGGGTACGCATATAATTTGGCAGAAAATATGGTATAAATTCACGGGTAACGTAGCTTGTGTAGATCATATGTTAAGAAAAAATAAGGAATATATTTGCCTTGTATTCACATGTTTATTTTTCACCACAATTCTCTAGACATCCAGCCTAGACCAATGCCATGAGTGATAAGGCGGTTAAGGAGGCTTTGCTTTAGCCAACTTCTTTTAACCTTAGAAATCACGCAAAGTAAGACTAATGCTGACTTTTGATCAACGAGAAATTAAAATCTGGAAAAAGTGTCATGATACGAGTTTTGTAAGTTTACCAAAGTTAAAATCTGGAAAATGTTTTTTAACACGTAGGATGGACACGTCAGCTAAAACATAACGGAGTTAGTACTCGGTTAGTCGTGGACTGGTAGCAGACACATGTGTGAAAGTTGGGACCATTGGCAGTTAAAGTGATAGTTGGGACCAGCGCCGGCAAAAATGAAATACTTGGGACCAATAAAAACCAATAGTCCTTTGGTTAATTAGGTAAAACAACATTTTTATGAGATCCACCCTAATAAAAGAGATTTTTTTAAACTTGTAAGGTTTTAAACCTTTTACTATAAAAAAAATATAAGAATTCTATTCGTTCATTTATCATTCAATTAAAACTCTCTCGTAGCTTACTTCTTAAAAGAAATAACTAAACTTAAAATTTGCGTGAATGTAAATCTTATTTCTCTCAACTTTATAGTATAAATTATGTTATAACAGATTTCTAGTTAAAATAGATTGCTTCTTTTTTTTTCATAAACTTAATTGGTCGAACGTAACATATTACTGCGCTTGAAGAAATTATTTTAATTAACCTTCAATTTATCAAAGACAAAAATGATATATAGATAATTAATTTTTTTTTATAATTTCAAAATAAGCAAGGTTAAAAATACCTACTATTGATTTATTGGTTAAAAAGCTAAATACAAAATCAATAAACACAATTATCGTAAGACATCACTATTGTGACAATGCTTTTGTCCCTAGCAATTAAAGACACTGTTGTCTTGTTAACCATTTGGTTTAAGCTCAAGATACAACCATAACTTGAATCCAACAACTCAAACAAAGAACATGTGATTTCCTTTTAAAAGCATTTTTCTATAATAAATATTCTTTGATTCTAAACGGTTGTTTTATTGGTAGAAAGTTATTTAAGTTGGAAAATGTAAGTCCATCACTTATGTAGTTGTTCACGAAGTAGAGGCTTATATCTCTAGTTATATGATCGCATGATCAATCTTTAAGTACGCATATAATTTGGAAGTAAACATGGTGAAATTTACGGGTAATGTAGCTTGTAGATCATATTTTAAAAAAATAAGGATTACATTTTCCTTGTATTCAAATATTTAATTTTCTCCACAATTCTCCAGACATCTAGCCTAGACCAATGCATGAGTGATAAAGCGGTTAAGGAGGCTATGCCTTAGCCAACTTCTTTTAACTCTAGAAATCACGCAAAGTAAGACTAATGCCGACTTATGATCAATGAAAAATTAAAATATGGAAAAAGTGACACACCCTACCCTGGGCTGGATATATGACTAACAAATGATACGAGTTCTGCAAGTTTACCAAAGTTTATTGCGCTATGGTAAAATGTTTTATAAAAATGATATTTTATAGCATAAGGGATTTAAATACTCTTTGTTCGTTTACAAAATATTGTTCAAACTTTCGCCAAAACTTTTAACAAACATTTAAAAATACCTAAAGAATAAGATTTGTCATTGCCCAAAGAGTCATCAATCCGTTCGGCAATCAATACTTGCTATCATCTTATCTAGATAATCTGAAAAGCTCTTTTGAAGATGTCGTCAGCTAAAGTTGGAGTACATGATGATTTTCTTTATAAGCATACCAACCACTCGGAGTGTAGAGGCCATACCTCAAGGCTTATATTTTTCATAACTTATTGTGTCCTCAATATATTGTGTCGTATTTCAGGAAAAAAATTGATGAAAGTATGGGTTTTCAGACTAAAATGACCCTTAATATAAATTAAGGAGTAGTGTGACATGTTGTCTATGTAATCCTTGTTTGTATAATTGGGTAAAACACCATTTTAAGGAGATCCACCCTAAAAAACGAGATTTGTTTTTAACTTGTAAGGTTTTAACTCTTCTAGTGTAAAAAAATATACGAATTTTACTCGTTCATTTATCATTCAATTAAAATTTTCCTCTCATAGCTTACTTCTTAAAAAAATAAAGAAACTTAATACGTGCATGTAAGTTAATTTTATTTCACTCATTGCTATAGTATAAATTTTGTTAACAACAGATTTCTAATTAAAATAGACAGGTTCTTTTTTTTCATAAACTTAATTGGTCGAACGTAACATATTACTGCGTTTGAAGAAATAATTTTAATTAACTTTCAATTTATCAAAGACAAAAATGATATATAGACAATTAATTTTTTTCTTAAAATTTCACAATATAAGCAAGATTAAAAATACCCACTATTAGTTTATTGGTTAAAAAGCTAAATACAAAAACAATAAACACAATTGTCATAAGACATCACTATTGTGACAACGCTTTTGTCCGAGCAATTAAAGACACTATTGTCTTATTAGCCATTTGGACTAAGCTTAAGATACTACCCTAACATGAATACAACAACTCAAAAAAAGAACATGCGATTCCTGTTAAAAGTATTTTTCTATAATAAATTATTTCTTTAATTCTAAATGGTAGTTTTATTTGATAGAAAGTTATTTAAGTTGGAAAATGTAACTCCATCACTCATTTAGTTGTTCATGAAGTAGAGGCTTATATCTCTAGTTATATAATCACATGCTCAATCTCTGGGTACGCATATAATTTGGAAGATAATATGGTGTAATTTACTGGTAACATTGCTTGTAGATCATATTTTAAAAAAATAAGTAATACATTTGCACTGTATTCACATGTTTAATTTTCTCCACAATTCTCTAGACATCCAGCCTAGACCAATGCCAGGAGTGATAAGGCGATTAAAGAGGCTATGCCTTAGCTAACTTCTTTTAACACTAGAAATCATGCAAAGTAAGACTAATGCCGACTTATGATCAACAAGAAATTAAAATGTGGCAAAAGTGTCACACCTTACCCTGGGTTGGATATATGACCAACAAATGATACCAGTCTTGTAAGTTTACCAAAGTTTATTGCGCTATAGAAAAATGTTTTACAAAAATAATATTTTATAGTATAAGGGATTTGAATACTCTTTATTTGGTTACAAAATATTGTTCAAACTTTCAACAAAACATTTAACAAACATTTAAAAATACCTAAACATTAAGATTTGTCATTGCCTAAAGAGTCATCAATCCATTCGGCAATCAATACTTGCTATCATCATATCTAGATAATCTGAAAAGCACTTTTGAAGACGTCGTCAGCTAAAGTTAGAGTACATGATGATTTTCTTAATAACATACCAACCACTCGGAGTATAGTGGCATTCCTCTAGGCTAGTATTTTTCATAACTTATTGGGTGCTCAATATATTGTGTCGTATTTGGGGAAATATGTTGGTGAAAGTATAGGTTTTAGGACTAAAATGACCCTTAATTTAAATTTAGGTGTTGTGTGACATGCCATCTATGTAATCTTTGTTTGGTTAATTGGGTAAAACACCATTTTTATGAGATCCACCCTACAAAAAGAGATTTGTTTTTAACTTGTAAGGTTTTAACCCTTCAAATATAAAAAATAATATACGAATTTTCCTCGTTTATTTATCATTCAATCAAGATTTTCTCTGATAGCTTACTTCTAAAAAAATAAATAAATTTAATATGTGCATGCATGTGAATTTTCTTTCTCTCAATGTTATAGTTTAAATTTATTTTTAAATAGATTAGTTCTTTTTTTTCATAAACATAATTGGTCGAACATAATGTATTACTGCGATTGAAGAAAAATTTTTAATTAACCTTCAGTTTATCAAAGACAAAATTGATATATAGACAATTAATTTTTTTCTTAAAATTTCACAATATAAGAATTGGCATAAGACATCACTATTGTGACAGTACTTTTGTCCCTACCAATTAAAGATATTGTTGTCTTATTAGTCATTTGGCTTAAACTCAAAATACAACCCAAACATGAATCCAACAACTCAAACAAAGAACATGCGATTACCTGGTAAAAGTATTTTTCTATAATAATTTTTTCTTCAATTCTAAACAGTAGTTTTATTTGACAGAAAGTTATTTAAGTAGGAAAATGTAACTCCATCAACTACGTAGTTGTTAATGAGGTAGAGGCTTATATCTCTAGTTATATGATCTAATGTTCAATCTTTGGGTATGCATATAATTTAGGTGAAAACATGGTATAATTTATGGGTAACGTAGCTTGTATATCATATTTTAAAATATAAGGAATACATTGGCCCTGTATTCACATGTTTAATTTTCTCCACAATTCTCAAGACAATCAGCCTATAACAATGCCATGAGTGATAAGGCGGTTAAGGAGGCTATGCGTTTGCCAACTTCTTTTAACACTAGAAATCGCGTAAACAAAGACTAACGCCGACTTATGATAAATAAGAAATTAAAATGTGGAAAAAGTGTCGCACCCTGGGCTGGATATATGACCAACAAATGATACGAGTTTTGTAAGTTTACCAAAGTTTATTGCGCTATGGGAAAAAGTTTTATAAAAATAATGTTTTATAGCCTAAGGGATTTAAATACTCTTTATTCGGTTACAAAATATTGTTCAAACATTCGCCAAAACTTTTAACATACATTTAAAAAAACCTAAAGAATAAGATTTGTCATTGCCTAAAGAGTCATCAATACGTTCGGCAATCAATACTATGAGATTTGGCAAATGGATGTCAAAACCGCCTTCCTAAATGGCCATCTTGTGGAAGATATCTATGTGGTTCAACCCGAAGGTTTTGTCAATCCACAACATCCTAATAAAGTATGCAAGAATCAATCTATGGATTGAAACAAGCATCTAGAAGTTGGAATCACCGTTTTGATGAAGAAGTTAAGAAATTTGGATTCATCAAGAATGGTGATGAAGCTTATGTGTATAAGAAAGCTTGTGGGAGCATCGTCACTTTCTTAGTATTGTATGTTGATGACATTCCAACCATGGAAGGTGTGAAAGCATGGCTTGGAAGTTGTTTTTCCATCAAAGATCTTAGTGAAGTCGCCTACATTTTGGGAATAAAGATCTATAAGGATAGATCAAGGCGGTTGATAGGTTTAAACTAAAGTGCATATATTGACAAATATTGAAAAGGTTCAAGATGGAGAACTCTAAGAGAGGTTTGGTACCCATTCAAAGAGGAACGATATTGAGCTCATCTCAATGTCCAAGCTCAAAGGAAGAGCAAGATAAAATGAATGGAATCCCATACGCTTCGACCATTGGATCCATCATGTATGCAATGATATGCACTAGACCGGATGTGTCATGCGCTTTAAGCATGACAAGTAGATACCAATAAAATTCGGGAAGTAGACATTGGATGGCGTTGTAATACCCGTCAAACTTCCGGTTAAATGATTTAGCGCGTGTAAAGTATGCATAACTCTGGGGACTTAACCGACATTTCTCGGAAGCCTTTACGTCATCCCGATATGTTAAAGAACCTAACTTTTCCTTCTATTTTGCCTTACACTTCAATCTGGAGGGACTAGAGTGTAATATATTATGTTATAACATAAACTAACCCTAGCCCCCCCCATTGTTGCGATCGGCAGGAAGAAGGGAACCAAGACCCACGAATTTTCTTTTTTGCAGCCAAGTTTAAGCATTAGAACTTCAATTCAAGGTATGTACTACGATTCCCCAAGTCTTTTACACGTTAATTGATCCTTATATTGCGCGTATTGATCAAAAAACGTCTTGTTGTAGGCTAACCGGTTGGCTGCCCAATTGAGCTTTTCCAGGGCTGTTTTGAGTGAGGTTTTAGCATCAAAATCCCGCTAGGTATGACATGTACATCATATTAGGTCGGTCAATCGATTTTAGTTCGAAAACAAGGGTTTACCAGGTGTAGGATTGACAATTGTTGAGTTTGATGCGTTAATTGATCGGATGACCAACCGAATCAGTTTGTACAGACCTAGGGGGTTTAAGGGCTGTGGAAAAATTAATTTTTGATGCTCGGGGCTGTTTTGGTTAGTGCTTCGTCAATCGAGTCGGTGGTGCACGAATTTTCGTTTAAATGTTAAATTGAGAGTTGTATAAAGGAACCGTCAACCCTATCAACTAGGGTGACATAATCATGATGAATGAAAAGATTATAATGGGAATTTGGTCCATTTGGGGCTGATTCACTTAACAAATGGTTTTAAGGTTTATTACGCGCGTATTCGACTCGATTTGATTACCCTCGGGCCAAGTTGTTGGGTCTTGGGCCAAGTTGATGGGCCTAGGGCCAAGTGTTGGGCCATGGGCCAAGTTGTTGGGCCTTAGGCCAAGTTGTTGGGCCTTGGGCCAAAGTGTTGGGCTTGAACGGCACATTAGGCTAGAGTGTTCTTACGGTCAAGTTTGGTAACGCGTTGTGTATAATTTACAGGCGCTTGCTTGTGATTCTGCACTTAGGGATTTCCTAGCTTGTTGCTGGTGTTCGATTAATTTCAGGTGAGTTCATGATGCCCTTTTTACTCTTTAACTTTTGGGCTAGCATGCACACCTAAATGTTTTCCTACTGGATGAAATGTTTTAAACGATATTATATAGGCTTGCTAGAATAGGGTAGGCCTTGGAATGTTAACATATATGCATATATATAAATTATTGTTTGGCCTCTAATTGGCGAATGTTGTAGTCGTTTCGACTACTGAATGTTGTGCATGCCTACTTTGTGTTTGCATGCGCTGAATGTTACTGTTTGGGTTGTACGTTTGCTCGACCCTGAATGTTATACATGAATGTTATATATATATATATATATATATGTTGTTATACATTTATGGATGTATTTAAAGGATGTTTACATATCTATGAGAATGTCTAGTCTTCGGTAATGATGACTTAATGAATGTACTATTTTATTTTTACTTTAAAAAGTTTTGGTATGATTATCATGATTTCCATTACTGTTAATATTTATTTAAAACTTGAACTCACTCAGCTCAAGCTGACTTTGTGTGCATGTTATTGTGAGTTTCAGGTTAGGAAGAGGATGCCTTATCGCTTGGATGTGCACGGAGTTACTTGGACGGTGAAGGGCATACTAGAATGAAGAATTGTTTATGAACATTTTATTTCAAAGGACTTATACAAGTTATACTTAATTTGGTTTTGGGCAAAATTCCCGGGTTTTGGGAACCTCTTTTATTATTTACGTTTTCCGCCGAATTATACTCTGTGATGCTTATTTTAATGAAAAGGATTGTTTTTAAGTTTAATTATTTTTACGAGTGTTTTGAATGATTACCAACTGTGGGGTTCCCGGGGTTCGGGGCCTTACAGCGGTTAAGAGTATATTGAAATACCTTAGAAGAACTAAGGATATGTTTCTAATATACGGTTCGGGTGAGGAGGAACTAATTGTAAAGGGTTACACGGATGCGAGTTTCCAAACCGATCGTGATGATTCTAGATCACAATCGGGATATGTTTTCATTATGAATGGTGGAGCAGTATCTTGGAAGAGCTCAAAACAAGATGTGGTAGCTTTATCCACCACAAAATCGGAATACATTGCCGCCTCATTGGCAGCTCAGGAAGCTGCATGGATTAGAAAATTCATTGCCGATCTAGAGGTGGTCCGTACCATGTCTAGAAATCTTTTGTGACAACGAGGGTGCGATTGCTCAAATCAAAGAACCTCGTGCACATGAAAAGATGAGGCACATTGAGCGGAGGTTCAACTACATAAGGGATGAAGTTGAGAAAGGAAAGATATGTATTCGCAAAGTTCACACCGACCAAAACATTTCAGATCCGCTCACGAAGCTCCTTGAAAGGCCAAAGCAAGAAGGTCACACTTGTGCCTTAGGAATTCGATATTCTAGTGATTGGATATGATCTATTTTGTATTTGGATATCGGAACAATTGTTATTTTGACCCATTCATATGATTATGGTTTATGATTATGACCTTCTGAGTTATGTTCCATTTTAGCATGTTTAAATCCATGAATAAGTTACTTATTCTAAATGTCCGTAGTCGCTCATATTTGTGGGAACAAATATGAAGGTAAGATTATTATGAACTTAGATTGGTGGATGTTCATGAGGTATGAATATAGAGCAAAAGGTTGCTACCAAGGTTCATAGATATTTATGGGATATAAATATTGGACTGACCCGTTCTCAAATATTACTATATGGAATCGTTGTGATTGATTATAAGTAAATTTGAGGAAAGGCGATTGTGAGAGACATATGTAGTCAAAAGGGGTTTTGTCCCTGTTATTCGTTGAGAGTAAGATGTCTAAGGCCTTATAAGTTAAATCAACAGAGAATTATCACTCTGTGTCTCTAGATTTGACATGACATCTGAGATAAAAGGATAAATGATATATTCACCTAAATCATTTCAAGTAAGGGACTTAAAGGGGATGATGTTATTGAATGGCACTTCGTCATGCGTATTAGGGGTAGTAAACCGTAGTTAGGCGGTATTTGCTACTTCCATCAATCTTCTATATATCTTGTGCAAGTGGGAGATTGTTGGACTTGGTCTGCCCAAGACACATATTATTATTGATGTGGCAAATACGTTATGATCCAAGTCGGGTCATACCCAATAACAAGCTAGACAAACGCCAATTATATTTGTTTATTTATGATGTGATCATAGTAAATAAATATTAACACATATGTTATTTGGAAAAGGGTTTCTAAGTACATTGTACTTGTGGAATAAATAAATCATATGTATGATTTATATTTTGAGAGAGAGGACATTACATAATGTCATTTAAGATGGTTAAATAACAATGTGTAACACTATCAATTTGCATGTCACTTGAAATATGTTATGTTACAATTTTATAAAATTGTAATTACATAACATAAGAAATTTTATGTTATAATAAAAATTGAAAAGAATGAGAGGGTGGCCGCCCCCCTCTCTTTCTCACTTTAATTTTATATTATTATTATTATTATTTATATTTCTTAGTGGGTACATGCAATGTTTTTCATTAGTCAAGTGTGAGGTGCCATTTGAAAGACAAAAAAAAACTCTCTCTTTCTCTCATGAGATTTCACAAGTAACAAAAATCTTTCTCTCCTCTCCTCCTTCTCTCTAAAAATCGGCAAACAAAAGAGGAAAGGAAGAAGGAATTTTGAAATGTAAATCCTAGCTAAGAGGTGTGTTGTTGAAGGCTTGAAGGGTATACAAGCTTGAGGAACTCCTCCTTTGAAGTTCTAGCCTACCATTCATCATTTCCTCCACTCTCTCTAGGTCTTGAAAGGTAGTTTAACATGCATGAACCTATAGTGACATGCATGTACTTGTTAGTATATTTTTTGTAATTGGATCCAGGATTGGGTTTTGCATGTATAAAATTGGTTTTATACACTTTAAATTAAGAAGATTTAAAACTTTATTCCACTGCGTTTTTCAAAAAATTGGTGTTTTATGACTTTGATAATCTTGTTAAAACTCAAAAAAATGAACAAACAAGTTCAAAAAATCTAAACACGAAGAACGAACCTAGCTAAAACGACTTAAACAAACTATAATAAAACCAAATAAGAAAGCCGATCTTGGCTTGAAGCAATTCAGCTAACCCATTAGAATAATAACAGCAAACGACGTGTTAATGGATGAAACCCGGTTAACTAACGGAACCCGGATCCCAAACGGTTCGGCTAAGCTATGGAACCCGCACCAAGTTACGATGTTGAGGCTTCAACCAAGGGACCCGAAATGGACCCCAACCTGTCTTGCGCGAATATGCATCCATGATGGCTTGAGTTGCAGGCTAAGGTAGAATCAGATCTGGAATCCCGTATGTGAATCCAATAAAAACCCTCATGGGAATCGAACCTAGGCAACTCAATCTAAACCAATCACACAAACCCCCGTGGACTCGAATAAGCCAATCGCATGACACGCGAATACTTCGACGCGTGAATACCTTTCAAGCGAATTCCCTCATGCGAATCACTCTCAGTCGCGCGAATTGTTTTGATGCAAATCGTTGATGCGAGTAGTTTAGGGGCAAATAAGATGGTATGCGGTTCTATTGGCACCCGTGTCTCGTGTGACGTGGTGGTCCGATATGGCTGAGGGAGGCGGTGACTGCAAATTAGAAAGAGGAAGAAGAAGACATCGGTGGGGGGGGGGGAGGGGTTGGGACCGGTTAAGTAGGGTAAGGGAGTGGGGGTTGGTATGGGGTTATATTATAATAATAATAAAGCTTAAATAATAGTCTATAGTATAATAACAACATTAACAACAACAATAACAACAACAACAACAACAATAATAATAATAATAAACTATTAATATTAATAGTAAGGCATAATAATTAAAAAAAAAAGAAGAATATTGACCTAAGAACTTAAGCTAGACCCGAACCCGAGAACCGACTCGTCTAAGGATCTGTGAACCGCCTCACGTAAAGGAATGAGATTATAACTAAAAGTTAGCTTAAAGCAAATAAGAACCTAACCGAGCGTGAGTCAAATATGAATCCGACTCGACTCGAACTCGCTTAAGGAAACATAAACCTACAACAGCGTTAAGAACGTGAGTTAATAATAATGATGTAAATATAATATAAATATATAATAACAATAATTAAGGTTAAGTATATTAAAGTAATATGACCAGTTTAAGATGGCCAGATGTCGGTTCAGTTAACTTGAAAGTTAACCCCGTTAACTTAAGAAATGATTAATAACAGATTGTGGAGGATTAATACGTGTACATTATTAGCAGTTAGTCAGGTTCAGTTGAAAAAGGGAGTTGAAGAAGCGAATTACTATTAATTCGGAAAGGAGTCGTCTCCAGGTGAGTTATAGCCCCCTTTTTCCTTTAAAAGTTTTTGGGCTGTATGCATACTCGTATGTGAAGAAATAGATATATGTGACTTTAGTTAATAACATATATCTTGTAAGAACGTGTTTATATATTAATTCTATAATATGTATATTTGAATGTTTGAATGATAGCTAGAGTAGAAAGAGTTAAGGAACATATCCTACTAATGCTTGTGTAGAATGCTATATGAATATCAATGAGTATAAATGCTAGATATAGAAGAATGTGTATATGCTCATGTGTAGAGCCTTCGGGCCTCATGCGTGCACAATAAGTTAGGCTGGCAAATCCCTCTAACTTTATATGGATCGGTTATGAGAAAGAATAGGAGGCTGGGTTATGAGCAAGGATAGGAGGCTTGGTTGTGGGCAAGGATAGGAGGCTCGGTTAAGAGCAACGAAAGATGGCTTGGTTATGAGCAAGGATAGGAGGCTCGGTTATTAGCAATGCGGGCTTGGTTATAAGCCAGGATAGTAGGCTCGGTTAGGAGCAAGGATAGTTGGCTCGGTTATTAATAAGGGTAGGAGGCTCAGTTACGAGTAAGCGTATATGAATATAGTTATGGAATTATTTATAGACAGACAAAGAGAAAGTAAATAAAGATTATAAACGTTATGCTATGTACAAATGTATGAAAGATGTGATGTATTTACAAATAGTATGTTATGAAATGCAAAGAACCGTTAGAACTCACTCAGCGTATTTATGACTTTTAGTATGCATGCATGATGTGTGTCTAATAACCTTATAAAAATAACCCTCACAACTAAGCTTTAAAAATAAAACGAAAATCCTAAAACCACACACAACCGGCAAGTGTACCGATCGCAAGTAGTATAGACCTAGGAAGTCCGAGTATCGAACACGTGGACACGTAAGACGCTAACGATTACTAACCCTAGACAAGACCTACCTTAGAATAATACTATATTGATTTTTGATTTTTACTTACTTAACTGGACTAACTGGACTAACAAAACTTACCAAAAATAAAAAACTTAATGGAAAACTAACTGAGTTGACTTCGGATGGAGAAACACGTCTACCTAGGTCTGAATCAAATTGTAAGCCTAACAAGCTAATGGATTGAATGATATATAGACACCGGTCCCTAAAGATGACACGACTAAGGATCACTGGATTACCTCTCGGTCTCACTCAACAAGCCTAAACTACTCAAAATCGCCTAAAACGACCAAACTGGGAAACAATTGCTAACGTGTTCTAATGCTAGATCACCTCTCGGTCTCACCAACACTCGACCCTAATGGCAATGAATACTAAACAACCAAGGATAGAGGAACAATTCAACTTAAACCAAAATAGATCAACTAGTCGCTCAAAACTCCTAAACCTGACAAGAAACGAACTCGCTCTCGCGCAATCCTTATTCTAGCATGCAAAGGAAATGAGACAACCCTAACTTCCTATCACCTCTCGGTCTCAAAGAAGGTGTTTAACCGCTGTACTTTATCCAAATAATCACGCAACAAAACCCTACGGTTGTACCTACCGCAAACAAACCCTAAACACAAAGTCTAGAATCAAACAATGCACCGATCAATCAATACAAAACTAATCAATCAACACACGGGGTTTATGCAATGAATCACCAAAATTTCCAGTCACTAAACACAACCTATTTCATGTCTAAATCAAACTTTACAATAGCAATTCAAGTCTATTAATCAAACAATCCATAAAACCTATCAAACACTAACAATAATCATCATTCCTAGGTAGAACTAACAAGTTTAGCCAATAATCATCTTTGGACAGCCATGAACAATTAATAAACACATCAATAAACTCATCTCAAACATAAATTCAAGCATTCAATAATCAATACTAATCAATAACAAGTCCATATCCCAAGTAATTGCAAAACTACTTAGTAATTGAACAAGTAATTCAATGTATATGAACAATGAAAAAGATGTAAGGATATTGGATGTTTATGGCTGCTCCTTGGCTGTAAAAACAGATGGTAAACGATCCCGGGGCTTGATTCTCATGTCTTCTTCCTTCCCTAGCCATCACAAGTCCAAACCCTAGCTCCACAAAACTTTTTCTCTTTTCTCCCTTGAACCTCCTACTGCGATCGGAACTTGCTTCGGGCCAAGGGTTTTTTTTTTATTTTTTTTTATGTTATAATATAATATGGTCTTGGGCCTCCATGATGCATACGGGTCGGGCCTTGATCTTTGTCTTGAACTTGTATGCGTAAAAGGCTCGTAGAATGCTCGAAAAGTCCCGGTGTTCTTCTTTCTTTCACCCAAAACCTACAAGATTAATAAATGTATGTAATACCTATCTAAAACGAGTTAAAAAATATAAAATATAATATAATAAGTAGATAAAACGTGCGAAAAATATGAGTGTTTTACAACACATCAAATATCCCCACACTTAAGACTTTTTCGTCCCTGAAAAAGAATACTACACAGCATCATACCCGAGTTCAACCGATAACTCTTGGTTTTATTTATTTACTATTATTATTAATATTTTTTTTCTTTTTAAAGTATTAGAACAAGTGACCCGTTACCCAAATATCTCTTCCAACTTTCACCTAATAAGCTAGATTAGGTCGATTGCCGGTATTGCTGTCCACTTTAAACCCATGCCCCTAATACTTACCGAGGCAAATAAGGTGTGACGATTCTATTAAAACGTGTGGAAAATACGAGAGTTTTACAACACATCAATGCAGGTAAAATTGATGACGTAGCATGATTGGGTGAGTACGAGGCTATCCATAGTGAAGAATAGATAGAGAGAAAGAAGTTGTTTATAAATGCTTTAAATTTCCGCTGCGTATTATATAGACTTCCTCTGTAGCAAACTACGTTTATGAGTAAATCCAACACCAAATGTAAGGCTACCGGGATCGGGGCCTTACATTAAACATGCTCAGGTGGGAGTACTAGCAGGATGGTGACCTCCTGGGAAGTCTCCACTTAGGCAACCAATAACAAATCCGTGAGCTCTTCTTGGGCAAGACAATATGGTGACCTCCTGGGAAGTCTCCACATAGCGACGCAATGCTTTCTCCATCTGCACATTGCAGAAGTGAGTTCCTCTATCACTGATTAACGCCTTCGGGACACCAAAACGAGCAAAAAGGCTCTTGAGAAAACAGAGTACAACTCGGGCATCATTAGTGGGTAAGGCCTTGGCCTCAACCCACTCCGAGACATAATCAACCGCCACGAGTATATACTTGTTCCCACGCGAAGATGGAAACGCTCCCATGAAATCAATGCCCCAAACATCAAAAACCTCACAAACCTGGATAGCATTCTGGGGCAATTCATTTCGCGAAGAAATGTTGCCGACCCGCTGGCAACGATCACAACTCCTCACAAATGCGTGCGCATCCTTAAAAATCGAAGGCCAGTAGAATCCACAATCAAACACCTTCTTTGCCGTCAAACTCGCACCGTGGTGACCTCCTGTCGGTCCAACATGGCAATGGCTCAGAATCTGCCATACCTCCTTAACGTCAACACACCTCCTGATCAACTGGTCAGCACCTATACGAAAAACATACGGGTCGTCCCACATGTAAAAATTAACATCAGCAAAGAATTTCTTGTTTTGCTGGTAAGACATCTTCAGGTAGTACCCGTCAACAAGATAGTTCGCGAAGTCGGCGAACCATGGGAAACCCTCATCCTGAGCCGAAACAAACATAAGACTCTCTGTCGGAAAGTGGTAATTAATCCTGACCCCCGGCTCTCCTAACTCAGCTCCCTCAAGACACGAAAGATGATCGGTCGCCACATTCTCGGCCCCCTTCTTATCACGGATTTTGATATCAAACTCTTGAAGCAAAAGGATCCAACGGATAAGACGTGGCTTAGCATCGTATTTGCTAAAGAGATAACGAATGGCAGAATGATCCGTGTACACAATCGTCTTGGACAGAACAAGATAGGACCTGAATTTATCAAATGCAAACACCACAGCTAAAAGCTCTTTCTCGGTGGTGGTGTAACTCTCCTGTGCACCATTCAGGGTCCAGCTCGCATAGTAAATCGGGTGGAAGTGTTTATCGTTCCGCTGTCCAAGAACCGCTCCGACTGCGAAGTCGCTTGCATCACACATCAACTCAAAAAGAAGCGACCAGTCGAGAGCAATCATGATCGGGGCGTTAACGAGTTTGTCTTTTAAAAGTTCAAAAGCCTCGACACACTGCTCAGAAAACACAAACGGGGCATACTTCTTCAAGAGTTTAGTCATGGGTCTCGAAATCTTAGAAAAATCTTTAATGAACCGGCGATAGAACCCAGCATGACCCATAAAACTCCGGATGGATCTCCCGGAAGTGGGCGGGGGAAGATTAGAGATGGTATCGACCTTCGCTCGGTCGACCTCTATCCCCGCACTCGAAATACGATGCCCCAAAACGATGCCCTAGCGTACCATGAAGTGACACTTCTCCCAGTTAAGAACTAGGTTGGTGTTAACGCATCGGGCCAACATCCTCTCAAGGTTAGAGAGACACCGATCGAAAGAGCTCCCAAATACAGAAAAATCGTCCATGAACACCTCCATGGAGTCCTCGATCATGTCATGAAATATGGCCACCATGCACCTCTGAAATATGGCTGGAGCGTTACACAGTCCGAACGGCATACGTTTATAGGCAAACGTACCGTATGGGCAGGTAAACGTGGTTTTCTCCTGGTCATCGGGAGCAATAGGGATCTGAAAGTACCCGGAGAAACCATCTAAGAACCAGTAG
Organism: Bidens hawaiensis; assembly: GCF_021521415.1. Classification (NCBI taxonomy): domain Eukaryota; kingdom Viridiplantae; phylum Streptophyta; class Magnoliopsida; order Asterales; family Asteraceae; genus Bidens; species Bidens hawaiensis. The sequence continues at coordinate 175,573 of NW_027495863.1, forward strand.
TACTGCTGACCTGCCAAACGCTCCAACATCTGATCAATGAAAGGTAGAGGAAAGTGGTCTTTCCTCGTGGCATCATTCAGTCTGCGATAATCGATGTAGACTCTCCAACCGGTCACAGTCCTAGTGGGAATGAGCTCGTTCCTCTCATTGGTGATGACAGTCATGCCACCCTTTTTGGGAACCACTTGGACTGGACTAACCCACGAACTATCAGAAATGGGGAAAATGATCCCCGCATCAAGGAGTTTGATGATCTCCTTCTTCACGACCTCTTGCATCTTCGGATTAAGTTGCCGCTGCGGCTGAACGATAGTCCTATAATTATCCTCCATGAGGATTTTATGTGTGCAAAACGAAGTGTTGATACCCTTGATGTCGATAATCTTCCATTCAATGGCCTCCTTGTGCTCTCGAAGCACCCTCAACAATCTTTCTCTCTCAACCTCCGTCAAAGCAGATGCGACAATAACCGGCAACTTCCTCTCTTCATCCAAGAACGCGTACTCCAGATGGGCAGGTAACTCCTTAAGCTCTAAGGAAGGAGGGGGGCTCTCGACCGAAGGTCGGTCCATCGGATCGTCACGTACGATCTCAGCAGACACTTCAGACTCAGGGTGATGACTCGGCGTCATCTTCTGTTGACTGATCGGTCATGGCAACCATATCAATCTTCGAAATGTCCCTATCGATAATCTGAGTGTCATAGGCAGATCCTCCACAGATCTCGCTGAAAAACTCCCCAACATGCTCCATGATGGTATCGATAAAGTATAGGGAGTCATCAGCAGACTTGGGGTGTTTCAGTGACTGTCGAACGTCAAAGGTGACGTTCTCATCCCAACTCTCAAAATCAACTTACCCTCGCAGACGTGGATCAACGCCTGTGCAGTGGCAAGGAACGGTAGGCCTAAAATAAGCGGTACGCTATCATCATCATTCATGTCCAGAATGACAAAGTCCACCGGGAAGATGAACTTGTCGACACGAACCAGCATGTTCTCGACCACCCCTCGAGGGTATTTCACAGAACGATCAGCAAGCTGGATACTCATCCTGGTAGGCCTCGGTTCGCCTAGACCCAGCTTGCGATACACAGAATACGGCATGAGATTAATGCTGGCACCGAGATCGGCCAGCGCATGAATAACCGTATCATCACTCAAGATGCAGGGAATCGTGAAACTCCCTGGATCGGCCATCTTTTTTGGCAATTTCCGCTGTAAGACAGCAGAACAGCTAGCACTCAATTGGATGGAAGCAACCTCAGCAAGCTTCTCCTTATTCGAAAGGATATCCTTGAGGAACTTCGCGTGTTTAGGCATCTGAGTCAGTGCCTCAAGGAATGGGATGTTAAGGTGAAGCTTCTTTAAAAGATCAAGAAATTTGGAACTCTGCTCCTCATCTCTGTCTCGGCGGAGTCTTCCGGGGTATGGTACTCTGCGCTTGTAGACTCTCGGCGGCTCGCTCGGTAGCTGCTGTCTCTTGGCCTATGCTGAACTCCCTAGACTGCTTCTCCGATGCACCTAAGCCGGTGAAGACTCCATTTGAATCTTCTCATCCACCTGCTCTTCTACAACTACTGCAGGCTCCTCGACGACTCCTCTCTGCTAAATCCCGGGCTCCTCTCGTGCCCCTGCACCGCTCCTCGTTGTCACAGCTTTAGCGAATCCCTTCGGGTTCTGCTCGGTGTTACTCGGTAGTGAACCCTGCGGCCTCTCGTTCAACCTAATCGCTATCTCTCCCATCTGCCGCTCGAGACTTTGAATCGACGCTCCTTGATTCCTCATGAACTTCTCGTGCTCTCGAAGCTTCTCCTGCGTCTCCTTGTGTCGGGAATCCACACGCGTCATAAGCTGCGAAAACATCTACGTCTGTTGCGCCATCATCTCCTCCAAAGTGGGCTTCTTCTTCCCACTGCTCGCTCCCTCACCAGCATCCTGAAATAGGCTCTGACGCTGCTGAAAACCGGACTGGTTTCCGCTCCTCCAGTTGGAGTTCTGATTTCCCCTCCATCCCGAATTATACGAATTGAAAAAATTTGGATATCGGTTTGGATTTCCTACGAAGTCTATGGCCTCCTCTTGGGAACTGACAGGGCACTGAACGGTATCATGCCCCCCTCTGCAGATTTCACACAACTTGCTCTTCATCTACATATCCTTCACCATCTTCGCCAATGCCTCAACCTGTGCCGTCATTGCGGTGGTCGTGTCCACCGAATGCATGCCTCGTGAGACGGAATCGACGGTCTTACCTCCTCTGGCGGGTGGTCTCTGGTATCCACTCATAGCTAGCCCATTGAATAAGGCGATACACTCATCAGGGTCCTTAGTCGTTAACAGATTTCCTCCCGCCGCCGTGTCGAGCATACTCTGCGTGGCGTACGTCACTCCATTGTAGAACTTTTCGACGACCGCCCAATCTTGCAAGCCGTGGTTGGGGCACAACGCTAATAAATTCTTGAACCGCTCCCAGGTCTCATAAAACTCTCTGTGTCCTCCATCTGGAAAGAATGTATCTGGTTACGCAGACGAGCAGCTTTAGCCGGAGGATCGTATTTTTCAAGAAATTGGGTCTGCATGGCAGCCCAAGTAGCTATAGAGCCCTGTGGGAGGGACTCGAGCCACAGACTCACTTGATCAGCGAGAGAAAATGGAAAGACACAGAGCTTAACGGCGTCTTCGGAAACGCCCGCAAGATGGAAAGTGTCGCAAATATGCACGATGCGAGTGAGATGAGAGTGCGGGTTCTCATGAAGCAACCCGTGAAACTGAGCAGAATGAGCAATGGTATTTAGAATGTTTGACGGGATCTGCCAGTTCGTCGCAACTCCAATGGCGGGTGGTGCGATGCTGGATCTCGCGCCAGCATTGGCTGGTCAGGCCTGGTCCGCAACTGTTCTCCTCGGTGGCGGAATGTCGCCCATGATCCTATCCCTAACGTCGGGGTCAACGGATGAAGAAGTTGATGAAGGTGAAACGGGACGACGTCTCTCACGAAACTCTCTCTCTGGCTCGGGAAGTGCTTCAGTGTCGGGTGGTCCACGAGATCGAGTCTGTCGCATAAATACTATAATTAGAAATAAGATTATCTAAAGTATTCTAACAAATAAGCAAAATAAAACAAAAATAATTACAAGTAGTACAAAAGATAAGTCCTAACTCGGATTGCTCTCAAAACGCCTAAAACCATGTCCCCGGCAAAGGCTCCAAAAACTTGATGTGTGTCTAATAACCCTATAAAAATGATCCTCACAACTAAGCTTTAAATATAAAACGAAAATCCTAAAACCACACACAACCCGCAAGTGTACCGATCGCAAGTAGTATAGACCTAGGAAGTCCGAGTATCGAACACGTGGACAAGTAAGACGCTAACGATTACTAACCCTAGACAAGACCTACCTTAGAATAATACTATATTGATTTTTGATTTTTACTTACTTAACTGGACTAACTGGACTAACTAACAAAACTTACCAAAAATAGAAAACTTAACGGAAAACTAACTGAGTTGACTTCGGATGGAGAAAAACGTCTACCTAGGTCTGAATCAAATTGTAGGCCTAACAAGCTAATGGATTGAATGATATATAGACACCGGTACCTAAAGATGACACGACTAAGGATCGCTGGATTACCTCTCGGTCTCACTCAACAAGCCTAAACTACTCAAAAACGCCTAAAACGACCAAACCGGGAAACAATTGCTAACGTGTTCTAATGCTAGATCACCTCTCGGTCTCACCAACACTCGACCCTAATGGCAATGAATACTACACAACCAAGGATAGAGGAACAATTCAACTTAAACCAAAATAGATCACCTAGTCGCTCAAAACTCCTAAACCTGACAAGAAACGAACTCGCTCTCGCGCAATCCTTATTCTAGCATGCAAAGGAAATGAGACAACCCTAACTTCCTATCACCTCTCGGTCTCAAAGAAGGTGTTTAACCGCTATACTTAATCCAAATAATCACGCAACAAAACCCTACGGTTGTACCTACCGCAAACAAACCCTAAACACAAAGTCTAGAATCAAACAATGCACCGATCAATCAATACAAAACTAATCAATCAACACACGGGGTTTATGCAACGAATCACCAAAATTTCCAGTCACTAAACACAACCTATTTCATGTCTAAATCAAACTTTACAATAGCAATTCAAGTCTATTAATCAAACAATCCATAAAACCTATCAAACACTAACAATAATCATCATTCCTAGGTAGAACTAACAAGTTTAGCCAATAATCATCTTTGGACAGCCATGAACAATTAATAAACACATCAATAAACTCATCTCAAACATCAATTCAAGCATCCAATAATCAATACTAATCAATAACAAGTCCATATCCCAAGTAATTGCAAAACTACTTAGTAATTGAACAAGTAATTCAAGGTATATGAACAATGAAAAAGATGTAAGGATATTGGATGTTTATGGCTGCTCCTTGGCTGTAAAAACAGATGGTAAACGATCCCGGGGCTTGATTCTCGTGTCTTCTTCCTTCCCTAGCCATCACAAGTCCAAACCCTAGCTCCACAAAACTTTTTCTCTTTTCTCCCTTGAACCTCCTACTGCGATCGGAACTTGCTGCGGGCCTAGGGTTTTTTTTATTTTTTTTTATGTTATAATATAATATGGTCTTGGGCCTCCATGATGCATACGGGTCAGGCCTTGAGCTTTGTCTTGAACTTGTATGCGTAAAAAGGCTCGTAGAATGCTCGAAAAGTCCCGGTGTTCTTCTTTCTTTCACCCAAAACCTACAAGATTAATAAATGTATGTAATACCTATCTAAAACGAGTTAAAACATATAAAATATAATATAATAAGTAGATAAAACGTGCGAAAAATATGAGTGTTTTACAACACATCAAATATCCCCACACTTAAGACTTTTTCGTCCCTGAAAACGAATACTACACAGGATCATACCCGAGTTCAACCGATAACTCTTGGTTTTATTTATTTACTATTATTATTAATATTTTTTTTCTTTTTAAAGTATTAGAACAAGTGACCCGTTACCCAAATATATCTTCCAACTTTCACCTAATAAGCTAGATTAGGTCGATTGCCGGTATTGCTGTCCACTTTAAACCCATGCCCCTAATACTTACCGAGGCAAATAAGGTGTGACGATTCTATTAAAACGTGCGGAAAATACGAGTGTTTTACAACACATCAATGCAGGTAAAATTGATGACGTAGCATGATTGGGTGAGTACGAGGCTATCCATAGTGAAGAATAGATAGAGAGAAAGAAGTTGTTTATAAATGCTTTAAATTTCCGCTGCGTATTAAATAGACTTCCTCTGTAGCAAACTACGTTTATGAGTAAATCCAACACCAAATGTAAGGCTACCGGGATCGGGGCCTTACATTAAACATGCTCAGGTGGGAGTACTAGCAGGATGGTGACCTCCTGGGAAGTCTCCACTTAGGCAACCAAAAACAAATCCGTGAGCTCTTCTTGGGCTAGACAATATTGGTGGTGTGAGGGGCCGGATGTTACAATATTATTGCTCAAACTTTCGCCAAAACTTTTAACAAATATTTAAAAATACCTAAACAATAAGATTTGTCATTGCCTAAGAGTCATCCATCCGTTCGGCAATCGATACTTGCTATCATCTTATCTAGATAATCTGAAAAGCACTTTTGAAGACGTCGTCAGCTAAAGTTGGAGTATAAGCGGATTTTGTTTATCAACATACCAACCACTCGGAGTGTAGAGGCCATACCTCTACGCTAATATTTTCATAACTTATTGTGTGCTCAATATTTTGTGTCGTATTTGGGGGAAATATGTGGTTGAAAGTATGGGTTTTAGGACTAAAATGACCCTTAATCTAAATGAAGGAGTAGTGTGACATGTCATCTATGTAATCTTTGTTTGGTTAATTGCGTAAAACACCATTTTTATGAGATCCACCCTAAACCAAAAAAAATTGTTTTTAACTTGTAAGGTTTTAACCCCTCTACTGTAAAAAAAAATATACGAATTGTCAGGACCGAGGATCAGGTGCAACCTTAGGTAGGTCGACAAGAGCACATAGATCCAATAACCCAAGGCCTATCAAATATCCAGGCAGAATCAGGATATTCAACGGATGTGAACGAAGGTGTGATATAATGGCAACAAAACAATAAAGTTTAATCAGTAAGAACAAAATCAAAGACAAAGATTCACTGTATTTAATACCTCATTCAATGAAACAGTGAAAGGAATGTCTAGGGTTTCATGAAGCGGCGTCTGGTGTGCATCGGATAAACCTCACAACTAAGCTTTAAATTTAAATCGAAAATCCTAAAACCACACACAACCGGCAAGTGTACCGATCGCAAGTAGTATAGATCTAGGAAGTCCGAGTATTGAACACGAGGACACGTAAGGACACTGATGATTACTAACCCTAGACAAGACCTACCATAGAATAATATTTAATTGATTTTTGATTTTTTAAAAACTTAACTGGACTGACTGACAAAAGTTACCAAAAATAGAAAACTTAACAGAAAACTGGACTGTGTTGACTTTGGATGGAGAAAAACGTCTACATAGGTTTGAATCAAATTGTAGGTCCAACAAGAAAATGAATTGGATGATATCAAGACGCCGGTCTCTAAAGATGACACGACTAAGGATCGCTCAGGCTCACTGGATTACCTCTTGGTCTCACTGAACAAACCTTAACTACTCTTAATCGGCTAAAATGACCAAATCGGAAAACAATTGTTAACGTGTTCTAATGTTGACTCACCTCTCGGTCTCACCAACACTAGACCCTAATGGTAATGAATACTACACAACCAAGGATAGAGGAGCAATCTAATTTAAAACCAAAATAGATCAACTAGTAGCTCAAAACACCTAAATCGGACAAGAAACGAACTCTCTCTCGCGCAATTCTAATTCTAGCATGCAAAGGTAATGAGACAACCCTAACTTCTTATCACCTCTCGGTCTCTAAGAAGTTGTCTAAAACCGCTGTACTTTAACCAAAGATTCACGCAACAAAACCCTACGGTTGTACCTACCGCAAACAAACCCTAAACACAAAGTCTAGAATCAAACAAGCATCGATCAGTCAATACAAAACTAATCAACCAATGCATGAGGTTTAAGCAATGAATTAATAAAATTTCCAGCAATTAAACACAACCTATTTCATGTCTAAAATCAAAACTTTACAATAACAATTCAAGTCTATCAATCAAACAATCCATAAAACTCATCAAACACTAACAATAATCATCATTCATAGGTAGAACCGACAAGAATTAGCCTTGCATAATATTTGGACAACAACTATAATTAATAAAAACATCATATAACTCATTCCAATCATCAATTCAATCATTCAATGATCAACAAATAATCATAAACAAGTCAATCTCCAAAGTAAATGTAAAACTACTTAGTAATTAAACAAGAAAATTAAAGTTTGATGAACAATGTTATGAAAGAAAGGATATGGATGAATTGGGGCTGCTCTTGGCTGTAAAAACTGATGGAGAATCGTTTTCCGAGCTTTGGTTCTTGCCTTTTTTTTCTTCCCTAGCCGCCACACTCCTTAGAACCCATAGCTACAAAAGTTTTTTTCTTTCTTTTCCTCCCGCCCAGCTGCGATCGCCCCTCTATGGCTGCTTAGGGTTTGTTTTCCTTTTTTATATTATAATATTGTTGTATGGCTTGGGCGTCCATGATGCATAAACGGCCCGGGCTTTGAGTTGTTTCTTGAAATCGTATGCGTAAAAGGCCTGTAAGATCCTCGAAAAGTTTGGTTTCTTCATTCTTTTAACCATAGCCTACAAAATAAACATTATTATGTAAAACCCATATAAAACAAGTCAAAAATACATAAAATATAATATAATAATGTAGATAAAAGGTGCAGAAAATAAGTTTGTTTTTCAACACATCAAATATCCCCACACTTAAGACTTTTTGGTCCCTGAAAAAGAAACACTACACAGCGATCAAAACCGAGTTCAAAACCGACAAACTCTTGGTTTTATTTATTTATTATTATTATTAAATTTTTTTCTTTTTAAAGTATTAGAACAAGTGACACGTTACCCAAATATTTCTTCCAACTTTCACCCCATGCCCCCCAATACTTACCCGAGGCAAAATAAGGCTCGACAATTTATCAGTTTGAATGACTAAGTGGGACACACAATTAAGAACCATACCGGACACGAGCCACCCCTAATTTGACTTAAACCTTATATCTAGTTGATCAAAACATGATGTACCGTTTTTAAGAATAGCTAACGACAATCAAGGGTATTGTTTATCCATCTAAGCTTAAGCATTAAGGTCTACCTAGCAGCCATTAGATATGATTAATGTATGTTTAAGTAGCTAACTAGTAAGTGTTCCCCACTACATGGCATTACCCGTTATCAAGCAATACCCCCAAGGTCCATCTCCAAGGTGAGTATGCACAAATTCAACAGTAGGCCTTACATATGACGTGTCCCTTGTGGCCCGTTTCTTAATGGTAATAGGGCGCGAGCAAGGGGACCCCATATGACTAACAACGTGGATGATCAAGTCAGTAGTGTATTTGTACTTTGAAGTACGAGGTGATCATGTTTATTGACTTATGTTTGGCAGATAAACTGCGGGTTTGCTCTTTGAGCTCTTTTAATATTCATAAATCCATTTAGGAGATATGAATACCCCAGACGATATATCGCATAAAGACCCATGGTGTCCATCCCCTGGAGCATCCCATCAATACAGGATTTAAGGTTATAAAACCATACGCTATTAAGTCTTAACCACTAAACTAGAAGCATGAAATTTATGTTTATATCACAGGCTACTTTGGCATATCTTAATGTTAAACCTACCCAAGCATCGTATGATTAGTCTATTCCAATTTCTATAAAATTTTTAATTTTTTACGATCAAACTAAACATTAGCCTTGAGTATGACCCGACCTTTCATCCCATTTTTATAGTTAAGTCAACAACCAAACCGCCTTTTCATTCTTGGAGGCTGAGCCTACCAGCACATCGTACACTGAGTCTAAACCGTTCGGTTACAATACACTACGTGCGGGTCTAATGGGCACTGTTCTTATTTATTATACATATATATATTGAAAACACCAAGAAGTTATGAAACAAACACTACTCAGTAAAAATATCATTTCATGTTAAATTTCAAACGGACAATTTTTTCAAATTTTTTAATTTTTTTTATATAACTAAGTAAAATAAATCCCATCTCTACACTTAGAACGAAATCGTCGTCTATGAGAACAAGGAATAAAAAAATAAAATAAAAATAAAAAAAATAATATACACGAATAAAACAAAGAACGGGTTACTCCCCCTGGTTTGTGTGCAGAATCTTTAATAGCTGAGTAGTGACCAAGCGACCGTATAACATTTCATTCACGGCCGCAACCCTCGGGAGAACCTGTTCCAAAACGCCATCGTAGCTACCATGCGCATAATATAATCTGCAAAAACTCAAACTCTCTCGCATGTAGCGGCGTACGAAACAGAAAAACAAAACATAAAGAAATAAACGTATTTTTGTGTTTTTTGTTTTTATAAATAATTTTTTTTATAATAATAGAACACCCCCTTAAATTGACCGACTCGAATGGAGATTGTGTACGACCAGTTTCATTTTGGAACATCCTGAAACAGACAAAAACAAGTAAAACAGATAGCACACAAACAAATAACAGAAATACAAACTCTACAACTCGGGTAGTATCCCGAGTGATGCATCCAACATGTCAACGTCTCGGAGAGCGAGTCAAGGTAGAATACCTCGACAGTCTGATCAGCCGTCGGCTCACCAATGTAGTGCTTCAGTCTATGACCGTTCACCTTAAACTTCCTCTTTTATCCTCTATCTCAATAGTACCATACGGGAAAACCTCAGTGACCGTGAACGGTCCCGACCATCGGGATTTCAACTTTCCCCGGAATAACCTCAACCGGGAATTATACAATAAGACCAAATCCCCCACACTTGAACTGCTTGTTCCTCTTCAATTTCCAATCGTGCAGTTCCTTCGTCCGCTCCTTGTACCTAAACGACTGTGCGTAGGCGTGATCCCTCATCTCCTCTAACTCGTGCAACTGGTGGGAAATGAGTGCTCTCCCGCGGCGGACATATCAAAATTGGACCCTCTGTAGGGCCCATGAAGCACGGTGCTCCAACTCAACAGGCAGGTGGCAGCCCTTCCCATAAATCATCTTAAACGGTGTGGAACTAATCGGAGTTTGTAGG
>NW_027495864.1:0-21887 GCF_021521415.1 Bidens hawaiensis
AAGATAATTTGAGTGATTTGAGTGATCAGATCACAGATGAACAAATCAAAGAAGCTGAAAACGGAAGAAGATACAAGAAACCAGAATCTATCGATAAACTTCCTAAGTATCCACCTATAACACCTAGAATGAAGAAACAGAATGAGAAAATAAGAAGAGAGCATGTGTCTTATGACAGTTATGAAAAGGAAAGGTAAGCTACAATGCAGTCAAGCCGCCAAGCAAGACTGTGTTGGAAAGAGATAAAACAAAATAAAATGAGAGAGTAACTGAAGAAGTTGATGCAGAAAATTTTATCCATGTTTATCCATTCTTTTCCAGTCATGAAGTGCTTGATGTTGGAGGAAGTGGAAACTATGGAAGAATATGAGAAAATGCAGTCAAGGCATAGAGAGAATAGTGATGAGGAACTAATGATTATGGAGAAAATTGTCTTTGTTAAAAGCAAAGCTGAAAGACAAGACATCAAAATTGAGGAGTTTGTTTCCCTTCTCTATTGATTTTGACAGTCTGAAGACTCAGAAGACTCTTGGAGTCAAGTCACCTAAGCCATGTGAAAGGTTCAAGAAACCAAAAGAGGATGAAGGTTTCAAAGGAAAGGTTTGGTGCAAAAAGTGTGATGAATATGGTCACCACACATATTCATGTAATGAAAGACTCAAATTCAAACCCTTTCATGTCCCCAGATGAAACAAAGTATGGCCAAGACTTTGTTCAGTACAAAAAAAAGTATGATGCTTACCTAGGAAAAGGAAAGGTGTGTGAAAATGAAACCATGAACAAAGATGAAGTGACATCAAGCTAAGGAGACAAGAAATGAAAAGAAAACTGATATTAAAACAAAGAAACAAGTGACTAAATCAGTAAGAAGAAGTAAGTCTCCTAAGAAGACAGATAAAGCAGTCAAGAAGAATATCAGCCTGTGAGAATCAAACAAGAAATCAATCAGTCAAGTCTGATGAATCTCAAGGTTCACCTAGTATTGAAAAGACCAGATCAAAGGTGTCTCTTCAAGAAAAAAACCATCAGAATTAACAGGTGATGAGAAGTTCTTATAAAGCATGGATATGAACCACAAGTTTTCTTTGGAAACCCAAAGTGGAAACCAAAGTTGAAAAGACTGCTGATGTAAGAGACTTTTCTGAAGAGAAGGAGTATTTGTGCAAGAAGCTATAAAAACAGATGATGAAAGCAAGAACACCACATCATTTGTGAAAACTCCAAGAGAGTGTGGGATATGAAACAGATAATTCAGACAATCTTGAGTAGATTCATGGAGATCCTGAACCAACAACACTCACTTCTAGTGCAGCCACTGAAAATGAAACTGATGAGTTGCAAGTTGAAATGACTTGCACTTCATCACCTAACTAATCAACTTTTTCTTTTGTGCAGGAGCAGTCCACATCCATTGAATGACATATGGTACATGGATAGTGGATGTTCTAGGCACATGACTTGTGACAAGGGGGTCACTAGTTAATTATGAAGAAAAGTTTGAAGGTCATGTGGCATTTGGAAGTGATGAAAATGGTAGGAAATATAGTTGGGAAAGGAATTTAACAAATGGAAAAGTTTCATTGATAATGTGTTTCTGTTGAAGGTTTACAATACAATCTGTTAAGCATATCACAAATGTGTGATAAGGGATACAAAGTTGGTTTTGATGACTCGCACTGTTTCATCTTAAAACCTGAATTTGTTATCCCACCTGAAATGATTATGATGATGACACCTAGAAATGGCAACCTATATGAGCTCAACATGAAGGAAGCTGTTTCAAGGGGTGGTACATGTTTTGGTTTCCAAAGCCACTGAAAATGAGTCAAAATTGTGGCACAAGAAACTATGTCATGTGAATCTGAAGAATATGAACAAACTTGTTAAGGTGAGCAATGTCATTGGATTACCTACAAGAGAGTTCAAACTGGAAGATCATTGCAGGTCATGTCAAAAGGGCAAACAACAAAAATTAACTCATAAGTCAAAACTCATCAGTTCAATTGATCAAGTACTTGAATTACTTCACATGGATCTCTTTGGTCCTATGAGTGTGCCCAAGTATAGAAAAAGAAAAGATATTGTCTTGTGATCATTGATGATTATTCAAGATATACTTGGGTTTATTTCCTGAGTACAAAGGATGAGATTGCAGAATTGATTAAGGGATGTGTGACAATGATTGAGTACAAACTGAATAAGAAGTTAAAACAATGAGAAGTGATAATGGTACAGAGTTCAAAAATGGAGTCATGGAAGGAATTCTACACACACAAAGGGAATATTTCAGCAATTCACAGCTCCTAGAACTCCTGAACAAAATGGTGTGTAAAAAGAAGAAATAGAACACTTATTGAAGCTGCAAGACCATGATAGCAGATGCAAATTATCAGTGACATTTTAGGCAGAAGCCTATGATCATTAACAGGGTACTTGTTAATAAAAGCATAACAAGACACCATATGAAATTTTCAACAATAGAAAGCCTTATATCAAGTTTTCAAGCCCTTTGGATGCAAATGTTTTCTTCTGAACACCAGGGATTACTTGAACAAGTTTCAAAATAAGTCCTTGTATTGTTTCTTTGTTGGGATATTCTACACACTCAAAAGCGATCAGAGTATATGTGAAAGACCAAATGAGTGTTATTGAGTCATCTAAGATCATCTTTAATGAGATCAGTTGAATACAGTTGATGGTGCAGCATGGCTGTTTGATCCATTAAAATTGATAAGGTCTTTCAAGATTTATTCTAAAGACGTTGATGACTCATTCTACAAGACCAGTGTATCTGAAGAGAAAAAGGAGAAAATATTAGACTTAGAAAGGTTATGGAAGAAGGTTGCCTAGCAAAGAAAAGGAGTATACATTTATCAAGGTATCTCAAATGACACTGTGACCAAGTACAAGATCATACTGAGCTTAATCAAGACAATCAAAAAGTAGAGAATGATCAAGTTCAAACTGAAGAGAACCCAAGCAACCAACAACTGAAGAAGATGTAACTACTGCAAGATTTCAGCATTTGTTTGAAAGCTTGAATATTGGAAACAATGGTGCATCCACCTCAAGACAGAACATTGAAGAAGCACCAAAGTTTCATGATGCTGAAAATGAATTGATCATTGAAGAACCAGATCTCAATGAATCAAATCTTGACACAAACATGTCTGCAGATATGATAGTTCAAACCCCTTATGTTGAAAAGAATCATCCCTCTGAAAAACAACGTTGGAGATATAAATGAAAGAGTTACTAGAAGTCATTCTGAATCTGCAAACATCTATTTATACTCTTGCTTTCTATCCCAAATAGAACCAAAGAACATTGTTCAAGCTCTAAAGGACAGTAGTTGGGTGGAGGCAATGCAGGAGGAACTGGCACAATTCAGAGACCTACATGTTTGGGATCTTGTTGACAGGCCAAGGAATAGATCTGCAATTGGCACAAAATGGGTTTTCAGAAAAAAAAGGATGAGAGGGGTATTGTGATTGAGAACAAGGATAGACTTGTGGCATTGGGATGCCTTCAAAAAGAAGGAATAGACTTTGAGGAAGTCTTTGCACCAGTTGCAAGACTTGAGGCAATCAGGATATTCCTTGCATATGTTGCCTCAAAGAACATTAGGATGTTCCAGCTTGATGTTAAGTCTGCATTTCTAAATGGGAAGATTGATGAAGAGGTGTATGTTGCTTAACCTCCAGGTTTTAAGGATCCAATGTATCCAAACAGGGTGTATAACCTAAACAAAGCCCTTTATGGATTCCATCAGGCTCCTAGAGCATGGTATGATGAGCTGTCAAATCATCTTCTTGACAATGGTTTTAAAAGGGGAGCCATTGACAATACCCTCTTCTACAAAAGAAAGGGATCAGACTTGCTGCTATTACAGGTCTATGTTGATGATATCATCTTTGGTTCAACAAATGAACAAATGTGCATGGAGTTTGAAGGGGTAATGAAATCCAAATACATCATGAGTTCAATGGGAAAAATGAACTTCCTTCTTGGATTGCAGTTCAGCAGAAGGCTGATGGGATCTTCATCTACCAGTCTAAGTATGTGCAGGAAATCCTAGACAAATTCAAATGTAATGATTTGAAGACTGCTTCAACTCCAATGGATACCAAAGAAAAGATTGTAGCTGATGAAAAGGGGGAGCCAGTAGATGAACATGAATACAGAGCAAATATTGGGTCTCTGATGTATCTTACTGCTTCAAGACCAGATATCATGTTTGCTGTATGTGTCTGTGCAAGATTCCAAGCAAGTCCAAAAGTCTCCCACATGAATGCTGTTAAGAGAATATTCAGATATTTGAAGGGAAGACCAGACTTAGGGATTTGGTATCCAAAGAACCAATCTTTTGACCTTATTGCCTACACAAACAGTGATTATGTTGGATGCAACATGAGCAGGAAGTCAACCTCAGGTGGATGTCAAATTTTGGGAGAAAGGCTTGTGTCATGGCAATGCAAGAAGAAAACAACTGTCTCAATCTCAACTGTAGAAGCTGAATATGTTGCTGCATCTGCTTGTTGTGCCCAAGTTCTTTGGATTCAGAACCATATGCTGGATTATGGTTTGAATTTTCTGAACACTCCTATTTTCATTGATAATACTGCTACATACTTTACTGTAAAGAATCCAGTCCAACATTCAAAGACTAAGCATATTGAAATCAGACATCACTTCATTAGAGATTGTAATGAAAAGGTTTGATTGAAATGCAGAGAGTTGACACAAGTGACAACTTGGCTGACCTATTCACCAAGCCACTTGATAGAACCAGATTCAACTTTCTTTTGAAAGCTTTGGGTATGATCAACTCAGATGAGGTCTGATTGAGGATATGTGCTTAGTGTGTGTCTCTATGTGATAATTGACTACACTTGATTGAAGACACATACTTTGAATGTTGAATGAATATGTTATGAATATGTTACTTGTTTGATGTTAACTAATTAATGCTTAAATGATTATCTGTGCTATTTATGTGTCATTGATGCTAATGATTGATTATCAGTTAACTGTTTTGATGTTTTGATAAGTAGTTTGAATTGTCTATGATCATAAAATGCTTATCTGATGTCATGAGTAATCTCTTAATTATGATTTCTTGAATATGTGTGATATCTGATCATCTAGATGATACTAGAATAGGATAGACTATGAATGTTGAAAATGTTTGCCTGTTTTAGTTATGTTGAAAATGATTAAGATTTGAATATGTTACAACTGTTTATGTTAAAATATGTTTTTATGTCAATTTTAAAGGTTTCAAATGAATCATCAAATGAATTTTGCATAAACACTTTATTTTGATCAAAACATGAGCAAGTTGTTAGTGGTGCAGAGACATGATAATACTATTCAGTTCAAGCTTTAAAGAAGCTTAAAAGAAGGATTTTTCAATGAAAAGTCTCAAGTAGTTATCTTTGCTGAAATTATGTCATTGCCCAGTTGGAAGGACATACACTTGTGTATGGTTGGTCCTGTAATCTGCAAAGGTTAAAAGGATAGCCATTAACCAGAAAACTGAAAGCATTTGGGGCAATTATAACTTGTTCTCTATTCACTCACTTAAAACTATGTCAATAGCTCTGACTTTGAAAGGACATATATTCACAATGTATGTTTGGTCCTGTTGATTACTTGTGGTCAAACAGAATAGCCATTTACCTGACAATTAAGAGACATTGGGGTGATTGAATATTAAACTGAATATATTGGGAAATGATAGTACATTTACTACTTAGCCAATCATATGGATTTATTAGGCTAAAAGGACTCTGAGTACAGTCATTAACATGTATGGTTGCTTTCTCATGATATGTAAAATCTAAGGTGATATAAACATAAAGAAAATGCAGAGATTTATGTGGAGTTACATTGTTGTCTATGCATGTTCCTAGATAAATCTTTTCAAATGATAGGAAGAAAAGTGATTATCCAATCATACACAAGCCTGTTGGTCTTTGGTTACCTAAAATGAAACATCTTTTAAAGAATGACAAAGAACAGCTGTGAACTACTTTAATTTCAAATATTTTGTCAACCAAAAGTTGATACATGTTCACAAATTTTTATTGAAAAAATACAAACATGAGGGTTAATATCAGAACTACAAGGGTGGAGGCAATAATATAAGTCCTTTAATCATCCTGAATGAAAGGCCTGTAAGTCCGACTTGCGTGGCATGTAAGTCCAACGTTCAACCTCACATATGTTTGTAGATTTGAAAAGAAATATCCTATAAATTTTCAAAAAAAAATAATAAAAAAAAATGTTCTGTCATTAAAAGTTTTAACCAAAACCAGGGAGGCAAAGTCAAATTGGGGTGATCTGGAGAAAGCCAAATAAGCTTTGAGGATAGATAAGGAGCATCAGAACACAACATGTGTTATCCATTAAATTTTCTACAACTTAATTGAAACTTAATTATATCACCAAAGAGATGAAAATCATGTTAAGTCTAGACCTGCTGTTAACCTATCTTTGTAGTCATAATAATGCTGAGAATGAAGTATTGAGAAAGCTACTTAGTCAATATGATCCCATTCCTGAGATCTTTTCAGTTTATAAAAGATATTGCTTTGAATTGAAACATAACTGAAATTTGATCTCTAAATGCACCATTTCCTCTTAAACTATGATCTGAAATGATACATAACTTAGAAATGTCTTTGACAAGTGGTTTAAGTCAAACAGTGTTGCATTTTACCTTTCATAGGTTGAATATGTATTTTCGGGTAAGGTTTAATGTTTTATAACCTTTCCGAGTACACTTAGATATTTTTATCTAAGTTTATTATTTTCGGGTATGCTTTGAAGTATTTAATACTTTTCGGGTAGAGTTACTATTTTAGTCACTTTCCGGGCAAGCCTGATTGCTTATGAGTGAATATGTATTTTCGGGTAAGGTTCTATGCTTTTTAACCTTTCCGGGCACACTTAGTGTTTTTATCTAAGTTTGTCTCTTTCGGGTATGATTTGATGATTTGAATTTTCTCGGGTAGACTATCCTATTTAGTTTAGTTCCCAAGCATACCTGAAGTTTGAATATGTTAATCCTAGGAAGCTTAGTGCTAACATAGGATTGTCGGGCAAGCTCTTTGAAATTTTAGACTATAGTACACTTAGGTGTTTTATATTTAATTTCATTCCGGGCATGCTATGTATTACTTGTGATTATGATTGCTCCGAATTACAAGTGTTTTCGGGCAGACTTTGTCTTCCGGACACACTTTATATTCCGGGTACACTATTGTTCCCTATATGTACTTGGTAATTTCAAAATTTTGACTTTCCGAGTACACTGTCTGCTAGATATTATTTCGGGCACACTTTATACTCTAGGAAGGTTCTTCGAGTATACTTTGTAAAGAGGGTTGTTCGGGCACACTATCTTATGAAGGTTGCTCGGGCATACTATACATCAAATTATACTTGATTGAATGAGTTTCTGATTTTGATAGGGTTTATGCTAGATTGAGTTACATGATTTATATTTGAGAAATTTATTTGGGTATCTTAATTGATTCCTAGCAAGGATGCTTATTTGATATTTTATACTTGATTATTTATCTTGTGATTAAGTTCTCAAGAAATCTGGTATTTCGGGTAAGTCTTCTTCATCTTTACTTGACTTTAAATTAGTTAACTTAACCGAGAAAAGTTTGTAAGTGGAGGATGCCGGATAAACTTTGTAAAATATTAATGAAAATTTTCCGAGCAAAGTTTAACTTTTAAATTTTATCGGGTAAGGTTTTAAAGAGGATAAGATTATTATGTTTGACAGTCAATAATTCACTACACGACAAAATGCATTTAAAACCCACTTTCAAAAGGTATATAAGAGGGAGTTAGGGATATTTTCAACATTATTTTCCCTCTCTGTCTCTCCTTCCACTGCAACTGCTTACTCTCAAAGAATCCCAAACCGACTTATCATATTCGTCTCTAATACAAACCCTAACTTTAATCAGCCCCCTAATTCCGACTCGGTAAGCAATGATAATGTGTTTTCCGATAACGATTAGACTATAATGGGCTTTGATTATGTACTTGATTACTAATACTCTGTTTTTACGTTTAGATTATTAATTTGTCGAATAACATGTTCTTAATAAAATTTCTCTCTTTCTTCTACAAATTTATAACTTGAAATTGTGTAAAGTAATAAACTTTTATGCTAATTTCACTTTGAATATGTTTGATTGTGTTGTTCAGATATGGCAGAAGAAGAGGAAGTTCAACCTAAGTATGCCTTTGAACCGAAGCACAATATGTGCGCACTGTTGGAGGTCACTCCCAACAATGAGCTAGTGGAGAGGATGATTTCTTGGATGGCTAGATCCAATGTGCGATTTGCTTTCACAGAATGCCCAATCATCTACAGAGTTCATTCCCTAGATTTCTGGCGTTCTGCGAGACTTGTGGATGACATACATGGGAAAAAAATTGAATCAACTGTTGCGAGCCATGAGATTCATGTTACAGAATGAATGATAAGAAGATGTCTGCAGTTGCATGATGATGACCATAATCATATAAATTTCAATACCGATCATTTGATAAGGATCTTTGAGCAGACAATGGGGTATCAGGGAACTTTCCATGATGGACAATTTAAGAAGGGGATGTTCCCAATGTTGTAAAGGTTTTTGATTCACCATGTGATACAGGGATTTGCTCCAAGAAAAGGATCATGGACTCTGATGAGTCGTGATTTAGCAAATGCTATTGTTGGCATTATATATGATCTTCCTTTCAAATTTTCTAAGATGATATTTGATGGTATGATTGGAAATTTGAAGAAGGCAGAAGAGGATAGATTCTTGCAATACCCTAGATTCTTGCAAATAATCTTTAATAGGGAATTACAAGATTTTCCCATAATTGGTATGACACATCAACTGCAGGATCCAGACACATATAGAAGAATTGCAAATCCTGGAAGGGCAAACAGATTCAATTCCAACATTCCTTTTGAAATACTACCATCGTTGTTGAACCATGATTTGGAAATTATGCCGGTGCCTGAGTTAAGCTCAGAGGAGGAAGGAGGTGAAGATGATGCTGAGAGTGAGGATGATAGTTCTGAAGGTGGAGATGATGATCATAATGGAGATGAAGGAGGGGCTGGAGTAGCCATGGATGATGTTGCACTAGATCAGGGGGAGCAAATTGATGAACCTGAACAACCACCACAAACCCCATCACACCATCCATTACCAACTGACCTACCTATTCCAACACCATCACAATCACCATTACACATTGACCAACCCATTGTACCATCATCACCACAAACTCCACCGCACCAAACTACTCAATCCCCACCTCAAACCTTAACCTTGAGCCATCCTGAAACATCAACTCATTTATCCCCAATACCACAAACACCACCAACCACTAGCCTAATTCACACTGATCCATTTATTTCAAACCCACTTCATACACAATCACCACCACAACCTATTATCCAAACTCAAACTACAACTCAAGAACAACCTAATCATGAACCTTTCTCTATCTCACCACCTATATCACCACCCACTAACACAGACTTATTCCAAAGGAATTTGGATTTGATGTTAGAGATTGCTGAATTGAAAAAGAGGAATGAGAAGGTGACCATGGAGAATTTTATGTTTTTAGATAAGTTGGTTAGAGCTGAATTGAAAATTCAAGCCCTGGAGCAGGAGGTTGGGAAGACCTCAGCTGCCCCAAAACAGGGGGAGAATGTGAATATGCCAACTGAAGCTATGGTCAGTGTTGAAACAGAAATTGAAACAGGTGTAGAAACTATTAATGGTTTGACATGCATCATGAATGCATATGATGATGGTGAGGAAAGTGATGAAAGGAGATCAGAGGATGTTGATTATGAAGGAGATAAATCAGATGTGGGAGAACAAAATTATGATGTGAATGATGAAGTTTTGACTGTGGTATGGAGTGAGGAGGAGGAAGAAATGAGAAATGTTGAGGAAACAGGAGTGGAGTAGAAAAGATAAATGATGAAGAAAATATAGCTACCATTGATGTGGCTACTGATAATTTAATTGAAGATCAGAAAAATTGAAAATGCTGCTGCTGAGAATGGCCACACTCACTTTGTATGACTATTGGAACAGAAACAGGATGGCTGGTAGACAGATGAATGATCTCTCAAAGTTCTTAAGAGATGAAGCTGACAAAGGATTCAGATTCCTAAAAGAAAAAGAAGTTGGAAAACTGTCCAATTTCACAGATCAAAAAGAACTGCAAAGTTGAAGATAGGAACTTCAAGATGAATGTCAGAGATAGGAATCCGTTGTCAAACTTGAACACATGCATAAGTCTTGAAAGAAGAATGACACACCCCAACTACACAGTTCAAAGAAATGGCATCATAACTGAGATTGAATACAAAGAAGATGTTGACCATTACTTACTAAGAAACTCTGATGGAAAAATACTGGGGATAATCAAGAAGGATGAAGACTTGACTTACCTGCATAATGAGGATCTAATGGATTTCAGGGATATGTTATTCCAGAAAGCCACACTCATTACCGAGTCCTTGATATTTTTAAGCTGAGAGCTGCATCAGTAATAGTTGACAGAAGACATGCTGCCTACAATGAAATAAGGAGACAAGATTCATAGAGTAGGATTTACTTTGTAATGTATTTTGACAAGGTTTTGAATATGTAATTGTTTATGTCATTTGAATATGTAACTTTGATTTTGAATTTGATGTGTATTTTTAATCCTGTGTAAGTAACTATAGATGTGTTTTGGGACAGCTGAGGTTTTCCAATCTAGGGGGAGATTGTTGAGTCAAGATTTGACCCAAAACTGTTCAGATTGAAGATTGGAATCTTCTCAACCTCCTCAGATATGACTAAGTATGGAATCGGGCACACCTTACACTTCCGAGCAAGCTTTTACTTAGCCGGGTACGATATTTTGTCTATCGGGCAGGGTTATCTTCTTGAAGTCTTCTTTAGTGGAAATCCAGGCAGGGTTTGCAAATTAGTGTATTACCAGTCATGGTTCACTAGTTTATGCTTATCCGGGCAAGAATCACTTTATCAAGCAAGTCTGTTCTTCATAGCCAATTAAAGTTCATTCCCGAGTAAGCTTTAGGCTAACCAAGCTCATGAAGCCAAGTAATTGGAAGACCGGGCAAGGTATTTATTAATAAGTATGGTCCAAGTATGCTAGATGTCTTAATGGATTATCTTAAGGATCATCGGGAAAGGTTCAACTCAAGCAAAGGAACAGTACTACCAAGCATACTTTGCTAATAAGTTATTCACTAGCAAAGGGTTGAAGGGACCAATGAAGAACAAGGTTGCTCGTAAGGGTTTGTCGGGCAACGTCAAGAAGATTGAAGTCTACCCAGTGATTATTTTGCTTGGTAAAATACCCTTAAAGTAAAGTATACCCGGAAACTGATTCCAAGCACACTTCTCTGTTACCAAGTTATGAAGGATGGCAGAGCATACTCGGAAAGACAAAATTGATGCAAAGCCTACCCAGAAGACTTGTTTTACACATAGGATTATTTCTGAATATATAATTTGAATATGTTTTATCATTTAGGGTTTCTAGAAGGAATGACAGCTGTTAAAGAGGTGTCAGGCCTATAAAAGGAATAATTTAGGGCACGCCTCCTAAGGTTGATGGTCTCATTCAATTCAGAGAGAATATTTAAGTGTGACGGCTATCTTAGAATAGTACGGACATAACCTTCCTACAAGAAACCCTAAATTGATTATCCTTTTGTATGATGATCTTCGTATAAATGAAAATCTTTTGAGTGAATCTTGTGTGTGTTATTTACATATGAATATTGATTGCAACTACCCTATTTATTATTGATTCCGCCTTTAATAAAAAGTAATCTTTCTAAATATAGCAACCCGTCATTAACTCCCTTGTCAACACATTTATTTGCGTGAGTTATGATATGATTTGAGTAAGATCCATCTGAAATCGGGGACCTGACATTCTTTAATTGAGCCCTTCGTTAATTAAACTCACGTATCAAAACTTGTCCTATTTGTATTTCAGCCAAAATGGCTAAGTCTGGTCTAATCTTTTGGCATTGTTTTAGATCACTTTATACTTAGAATATTTTATTCTAAACCCTGGTGTATTAGGGTTCCCATTTAATTTTATATTTCCTTTTTCTTCCTCTCCTTATGCATGCTATCATGAGTACATATACATATATATACATATATTTATATATATATATATTTATATATATATATATATATTCATATATATAACAATCGGGTTCTTAACGAGGTCGATTACAATGAAATTGAACTATAGTGTTGTGAGCGAGCTACATTGTAATCAAATATATGCTCCATGTAACCAAACAACCCCCGTAAGTGACTATGTGCTTGTAAGCGAGTAGTATGCGAACAAGGCATTTTAATCGAGTCTCTAATGAGATCGATTACAATGTAATCGAGTTAAGAGTGTAATCGATTACACCATGTAAGCGACGATCATTGTAAGCGGAAAATAATGTAATCGAATTAACAATGTGATATAATCGAGTTCAGTAGTAATCGAATGACTCATATGGACAGTCCCATTGTAATCGAATCACTTTTGTAATCGACTTATCTTTGTAATCATTCTTAGATTGTAATCGAGTGGCTACTTAATGTAATCGAACTATAAGTGATCGAATCCCATAGTGATCGATGGCTTGATTTGTAAGCTATAAGGCCAAGTAAGCGAGTCCTAGGAGTAATTGAACTCAATGTATGCGAGTATAAAGTTATCGACCATAGGCTTTGTATTTGGATACTACATGTGATTGAATCATTATGAACTAGAGCCCATTGCGATCAATTTATAGATTGTATGCGACTGGTATTGAAAGCGACCATCATTGTAATCGATCTATTGTAAGCGACAGGTCCAAAGTAAGCGACTTTGGACATTGTAAGCGAACGAGTTGAGTTTTATTTGAATATTAAGTCACGGTTCAGTCCTTTATTACCGTTATCTTCACCTGTTTTAACCCTAACATCTTGCCAAAGCTCGATATGGACTTATAATTGCTTCCATAGCCTTTTTCGGCCCAAAATTGACCCGGATAACCATAAAGTTTAGACCTTTATGGCTAAAACATTCAAAACTAGATCTAGGGTTAATTTTATGAACCGTTCATGTCCGTAAGTTCATTAAGTCCATTTTAACATCAAGTTTGCTACTTTAATGTTCGTTCATACCTGATCTACCCTAGGTCTAAGTTTCAAGGCCAACCGTTCATTAAAACATAAACTTTAAGATCAAGAACATACCTTTATGTGTTCGTTTGGCCAGGGTTTGCTTGGTTATCTTGTATCTAGCTTGTATATCAAAGATCTATTAATACTTGGCTTGATTTTGGTCTTGGATTCTTTCCATCTAACTCACGGCCGTAAGGTGTAGGTTTATGTGTGTGTGTTTTGAGTGTGTAGAGATTATGGAAAGATGGAAATGAGGATCTAGGGTTTTAGGGAGGTTTAAGGGAGTATTTATACTCTCTTAAGCCCCTGGACCTAAGGCCCATCCCATCATTTTATCACATCTTTATTATCCAAGTCCATACTTCTTTCTTTTATTTAATCTTAATTAAATATTAACACCCGTTTCAATAAATAAACTCTCTTTTATATTAATATTATAAAATTCGGGATGTTACACGATCGGATGGGGCCACTACGACATAATGTGATAAATATGATGGACTTCTCCGATCACAATAAATAAAGACAAAAGCAAATAACAAGTAGCAAGTAGTCATTCAATTGATACACAACACAAAGACAAACAGTTTGCATTTGGTAGTACAATGTAAAAGTGAAGTTTGATAGAAGATACGCATAAGTCCCCAAAACTTTTTAAAACAGGAAAAAAAGGTGAGTGATTACTCACCTGATTAGATGAACAAAAGACCAATGGATGATGTGAGAAAGTTATACCATTCGGGATTCACCGACAAGGATTCCTCGTTAATAACGCTAATATTATGAGTATTTGTAAATGATCTAACAAGTATAATGAATTTAGGATTTCGATGACTTGAGTTATGTTTTTTGATTAGAATGTTATTGATTGACTGATGGATTTCTATTGTTATTATCTATATCTATAATACATACAAAACATATTAGATGTCCAACATGACACATTCCGGCGAGATGCCGCTAAATTTAATGTGTTGCCTCGCCTGCGAAAGTTACACTGAACTTCAGGCGACATTAAAGTGCTCTCTGGTGGCATTAACTGCAATCATAAACAAAACTGAAACTGGCATTTAAGGTCTTTCAAACAATCGCTTATCCATCCATCTTTCAACTTTAATTGAATGCTTTATTATCAAAACAGCAAATCAATTTCTTCTCTCCCAAACTTCTCCGCGCATCTCCGAGCAATTGTGTCTTCCTGTGGATTGTGTTTCTCAATCGGAGTCGCTTATGGTTCAGGAAACCATTTTTCTATCTCAAATGGATTTTCAAATAGGTTTGTTTTCAAAATATTGACGTTGATTTAAGTTAAAATCATGTTGGATTTTGTTATCATCTCTGATTATGTTTGTTACTGATTTCCTGTGTTATCATCTCTGCAGATAAGAACTTGATTTAGGTTAAATTTGTGTTTGATTTAGGGTTTATTCACAGTTTGGATAGAACTAATTTGTATCAAACTTCATATGTTTTGGTTTTCTTCTGTAAGTTGGATTGATTCCTAATATTGTTACATGACACTTGAGAACTTTGTATCTACACTATCAAATATCCAAAGGCAGCCTAAGTTTGATTGTTTAATAGATATGGTTTAATTTGTTTTGAATCAAGTTCAAATTCAAATTCGAGTTGTTTGATATCGTCATCATTATAAGATTTTTGTTGACGATTGCTCAATTTTGGAACTATAAATTTAATTTATTTTGAAAAACTAATCTTACTTCCTAATGGAATAAGATATTTAGTTTAAATCTGATTTGTTTGCAGTGGTAGCAACAACATTACAACAGGCCCTGGTTGTTCTACAGAGCTGATTAGGGTGACATGGGTGGTTCACAGTTTGGATAGGTGCTGCAAAAGCCTTATGTCAAATTAAACCCTTCATATTAGAGGTAAGTTAAACGGGCTATAAGAGTTTCGTTCGTTTGCATTACATATAACTAGAAATGGCCCATAGATAACTACTTGGATTATGGCTTATGCATGGAACATCTAATAAGTATCGTGCTTTTTAAAGTCACTTAATTTCCCAAATACCAAAATGAATACATCATTTTGTCTAATAATTGTCACAGTCGAGTTTTGACTTGCACATGATTGAGGGAAACCATTCAAATGATTTATAAAATATTTAAGTTACTTTTCAGGATTGAGAAAAATTAAGATCACGATAATCATATATGTTGCTTATGAACTTAAGAGTTGATATAAATTATTTACCTTCAAGGTCAACTTATGATTCCAAATTTTCTGTGTGTATTTGGTTTAGATTTCAAATCATGATTTTTGATGGGCATTGTGTCTTGGTGAACCCGTAAATAGAGATCCATCTTCAAATTGATTTGGGTCGGATGTCTTAAGCTAGAGCCCAGTGGTAGTGTTCAAGTTCAGCTACTAAATTTTATTTTATTTTTATTATTATTTATTTGCTTTTTTTATCATCAATAAGTTAATGTATGAAACTTGTTCTAAAAATATGTTTTTAAAACAAAAATCATTTATGTAATAAAAACATTACAAGAGTCTGTAACATAAATTGACTACACCTGCATTTGACCACTTTGACCGGGTTAAGAGTTTAGTGTTTTGGATGACTACTCTATTTTTTAAAGATTTTTATCGTGTAAAGATATATAAAATGAAATGGGTCAAGTTACTGGTTATTTTGGCCTTTGGAAACTTAAAAGTTATTTCGGGACACTGTTGCTAACAGAACAGATATGTCTACTAAGACAATTTGGTCAAAGTTAATTAACTGATTTTTGAATTGTACTCGGCTATTAGGTATTGTGGATATTTTCAAGTTATTTTAATTTTTGTCGAGGTTGTTTTGGGTTACATGCATATTTAGGTAAGTGTACTGTAAGCAAGGTGCTACTATTCTATAATACATTACATCCCATTAGTACAAGTACAAACCACTAAATGACACATATTTAAAATATCAATTGGTCGTAAACTAACCAAACCGAATCGGACGAGACCTTGTTTGTGATTCACATAAAGAGTGGATTGTAAGTCAACATGAAAGATTATTTACTACATGTTTAACTAAGGTTTTTTAATCACAATTTTCCGATCTTCAGTGCACTAAATACAAGTTGTTATAGTTAATTTGGACTCTTATGTGGTTGGAATTAGTCAACTTTTGTTGCTTCTCATATCAACAAAGTACCCACCACTTTTACCTACTGGTCTTATAAATATATTTTTCTTCGCATGGATTGAATCAGCAAGACAAATACATCCTTTATGCTGATAAATCTCCCAAACGACCATAGTTTACTAGGTAACTGACTTAGATAATTACATATATGTTATTGAACCATCCCACTAAAGTCTAAACTTAAGTGAAATCATTCTATCTTGCCCGCTACTATATGTTTCTTTTTGTTTTGTTCATAGACGCTACATTACATATTTTGAAATAATTTTTGACCCAAGCTCATTTTGTTTATACTTGTTTTGACCTTTAACAAATTAATGTACTTTTAGAACCCGTTTTGACCTGGAATGAATTTATGTTTTTTAAGAATAGCCCATTTTGAGCCGAACTTATACGCCCATCGCCAATAGCCGTCATAACAGAATAAAAAGGGTAAAAAGGGGTGAACTTGTTTTGATATTATCCCTTTTTTTAAATGACTTGTATCAACCCAAGTTCATTTTTTCCAAATTTTAAGTTTTATTCCAAAAAACTCAAATAAAAAGGATAATCAACTTTGAATTTTATTTTAAAAACATTGAAATGAATGAGGATCTTCTAATATATTCTATGGTTGATTAAAGTGAAATTTGAATAATATGGTAACTTAAAGCTAACGTGATGGCTATGGCTTATAATTTTTGTTCAATGAGTGTGGCCATTACAACAGACAATAAGTGTACATCTTATACTCTAATGACTAAATTGAGTTCACTCGTATGATTGTCTATGGCTGGTTTGTGTCCTATATAACTTATGTTTGTAATCAAGATTGTCCACGTTGTTATTTAATTTCTAATGGACTCGTGAACTATTAGCTCAAGCCGACTAGCCGAGGCATATGTTTTCATTGCTAATGACATGGTGGGCTCCTTACATGTGCTCGCTATATCAAGTTTCTTTAAAGTCTTTCATTTCATTGCTCTTTCTTTTTTAATACCATTTACTGTGATATAATTATGATTGCAAATGATCAAATTCACAAGGTTATCGGATGACATGTTAGAGAAAAGAATAGAAGCAGTGAGACATGAAACCACAGAAGTTACAGATAGATCTCTCTTAAAACTGAAGCTACTGTGACAACAAGTAGCCATCTTTTAATCAAGAAAGAGAGAAGGTTTTTAAACTTTTATTTTTTATATTGTCATTTGTTTCACATGCTCAAACTTCAAATTTTCATATGGCTTTTAATGTAATCTAACACAAAGTCTGAACTCTGAACCATCTAACCGTGGGTTATTCGGTGGAACAAGTCAGTTGAATACGGGTTGGGTTAGGAGCTAGAAAAGGTGGAGATGAACTAGAAGATCCTCAAATCAGGTAATATAGAGATTCTTTAAAGCTAAGGGTATTTAGGTAGTTTAACATCCACCCTTGAAATAAATTGTTAATAACATGTTATATTGTATATATAACTTGAATTGAACCACAATAAAGAGAATATTGAGTCCGGAAAACCTGGTATACTAGTTTTTAAATTTTGATTCTTGATTAATGCTATAAGTTCACTAAATATGAACATAAATCGGATGCTATACACATAAAACAATTTATTGTTATGTTCAATTTGTCCAGATATATTAAAAAGAATCGTGCATCCGCAAGTTGACCCTAACACCACGCTTTCGACCTATAGAGTTTTTTTATATGCTAATAGTCGGGTCTTAAATGGGCCACACTCGCAGGAACCCGAGACGAACTCAAAAACATGAAACAGGTCTGCACACAAACTTACCCTTAACTATCCTTTTCTACGCTTAAAAGTATAGGGCAATGATATGAAATTGTTATAACTTATAACGAACTGAATATATGGTTGTTTTCATTCATTCTATAGCAGTTGTTTAGAAGGTGGATAGATTTTTGTAACAATTAATAATTTTCTTTATTATTATTATTATTATTATTTATTTAATGATTTGGTCTGTTTGACTTTTTAAGTGTTGTGTTTAGACTTGCATCCGTCTGAGGCGTGATCGATGTTAATAGTTCTTAATGGCGTAGGATTAAGGTTTACGGATTTCTAAAGGCCTAGGTCTTCTAGGTTATTTCTTATGTTTGATGTTTGCTTTAAACAGTTTCATGTGTCACTAATTTCTGTAATGCCATTTTAAATATTTTGTTGATCAAATGGTAGCATCTTGATTCAAGTTTTTGGAGCTTCACATTATTTTAATGAAACTAATACGAATTTGGTAGGATTTTGCATAGATTTTAGGTTGTAGTTAGGCTTAGTGAATGTTTATATTTTTATATTGTTTTTATTAAGAATTTTAGTTTGACATAATTTTGAGTTGAATACACGGTCAAACACATAAAAGGTTTGTATAAAACCGATAACTCATTTTCTTATTATGATGCTCTTAATTAAGGATTACATTTGAAAGTCATTTTCTCAAATATATGAAAACAAATTTTGATGAATAATAACTACGTAAGGTTCACTTATTACCATGTAATAATAATATTGATATAGTTGTATTGTTTACGAAGTAAAGACAGAATTAATGTTTTTCCGTCTCTTTCATATTCATATAAATGGTTTTTTTGTATTTTTCTTCATTCAAAGCTCACGTATAAAGTTCATTTGTTGACCATCATCGTCATCGTCATCATCACAGCTTTCATCTTCTAGAAACTCAGTAGCTCAAATAACGAACGAAACCCCTACCGATCGAATCCCTATTGCATCCCGCCGCAACGCGTGGACACTTACACTAGTTATTGTAAAAACGTTATGATAATTTATCATTAAATCATAAGAAACATTGCTTTTATTATTTATAAAATACCATTAAACTGAATATAATAATCATATGATTGAATTTATAACTAACTAGGATAGCTATACGGGTTTAGTGAGACTCATGACCCACTTATTTTTTATTTACAATAAAATTATTTCTTAATTATAAATAACATATTTTTTTTAAATGGTAGTATATCCCTATTTATAGCATTTTTCATGTCAAATCTTTGATGAGATTAATTTTTAATATAATGAAATGTTATAACCGGTTAAGGGCTATCTGGGTTTGGTGAGACTCATACCCATGAATTCGGGTAAAATGCATGAGAAATCTTCATTTAAGAATAAAGCAATCTGGTGGCTTGAGAACATTTAGGGAGCTTTCGTTTATATATATATAAGATATACACACACACACACACATATATATATACATATACGAAAGCTTGAGACGAGATTAATTTACAAGAACCGTAAACTTAGAGATGTCGGTTTAAAAAATTAGAGTTTATTTAATATTTAATGTTACTTATAATTAAATCATTTAAACTAAAAAGAAAAATATGTTACAAAAATAAAACAATAAAACCGCGTCTAGGGGGCTTGAACCCGCGCTCCTGGCCAGTTCAAAGGAGTTGAACAAACACACCCACCAGCTGAGCTGGGGTGTCAGTTGTGTATAACCTGAGAATAATTATTTAAATACAGTCACTTATAAAACCCCAAATTGAACTATAAACCCTAGAATTAAAATTTATCAATCCGTTGTTTGTATGATCAAATTAAGTTAGGGCTAATGTTTTACGGTGAGCAAAGATTAGAATCAACATATTAATTACCTGAAACACAGATTAGTTGATAATGGATGATGAACAGAAGCCGACGGGCAAGACGCGAATTGGTTGGATGCGTTGCAGAAAGATTTAAGCCAATTACTCTTAGGGATAGGTTCGTCGTGTTGTATACAAAGTGAGCGAGCATTTAATTGTATTATAAACAACATAAGATAGTATATTAAGACTAGGTTATAGGTGGCTTGTTTAATCATATTAATTCGTATATTATAGATAATAACTTCCTAATTATGCGTTTTGGAGGTTGGCATCACTTCCGACTAGTTTTGGAGGTTTGGGTTTATGTTCAGCTTCAGACGTTTCTACTTATGCATTTGTGGCCTCGAGGTCGCAATCTTGGGCATTGCAAGACCACATTCTTCGAGGTTGCGGTATTGATGGGTTTGACTCCGATTATGGGAGTGCGATAGATCGGTTGCACATTTCACTTCCCGATTTTGATATTTGCGGTTTCTCTAATAAAGACACCGCCCTCTCCTAAAGCCCAACATGCTTTGGCGAGTGCCCTTTATAGTGGAATCATCAAGAGTTTGGAAATGAAGTTTGATTTATCCCCTCGTCAGAAAGCGGTGTTTGAGTGTCTTCGGGCTCCTCGGGCTCAAGATTTCTTAAGTGTTCTCCCTATTGAAGGATTGGGCCAACATATGTCGGCTTTGGAGTACCGGGCCATCCTGAAGTATCGGTTAATGATCCCTTTGTTTTCGGGTGCCCGGTTTGCCGTAAGGCTTGTTTGGATTCTTTTGGTGAGCATGCGACTCACTGCAAAAGAGTTGCCTGGGTTTAAGTACAGGCATGATTTGGTGAGGGATGTTCTATGCGATGTTTTTAAATGAGCCGGAATTTAGGCTAAAAAGGAAGCCCCTATAAACTTTCTTACAGATCCTTAAGAAGGAAGATCTACATTACGACCGGCCGATATTCTTGTTTTTGGGTGGGTAGGGGGAAAACACGCTTGTGTCGACCTCAAAGGAGTGTCCCCTCTTGTTGGGATTAGGGACAATGGGTTTGTAGCAGGCCAGGCAGCATTGAAGGCGGCATCGGGCAAGGTTGCTAAACACGAGAGAGCTTGTTTGGAGAATCAACACGTGTTTATCCCCTTGGCCTTTGACACTTTTGTTTTCTTAGCTCCGGATGCCGTGGACCTTTTGAATAGGGTTCAGAAAGTTGTGCATAGTAACGTATCGGCCCATAAGAATCGAAACTTTGTTTTTAATAGGATTGGGTTTGCTATCCAAAAGGGGGTTGCGGCGCAGCTTGTTGCCTGCTTACCTTCCACTTCATTGTAAATCGTTTGGATGTTTCTATGATATTCCTAATACGGTGTCGGTTTAGATTATAGGAAAGATTTGATACGATTAATTCCAACAATAAGATGAAGATTAAGGTGCAAGATATTAAACGGGTTACGGGTTGTATGGATACATGTTCACCGGATCTGGGTTTGGGTTTTAGGATTATAATATTATAAAATGTTTGGACACATTTTCAAAATAGCCCCTCATGTTCAAGTGTGGGTACAATGTTGGGTTGAAGCTAGTTAAGAGGGTGTATTTTTTATTTTCATCAAAGATATTATGGAAAATTAAATAAATATAATGAATAATAATCATAAACTAATAATAAATAAAGAAACAGAATTATAATGTAAATAATTTAAATATTTTATTGATTAAATTACCCGAACACGAAAGCGGGTCGGGTATTGAATATTAATATAACAAATGAAAACCCGGGTTGTTACATTAAGCACATTCGTTAGCATCCCCTCATGAATGGCTACATATGTTAGCCTCATTCGTTAACATCCCATAACGAATGAGGAC